>NC_092859.1:125852729-125864923 GCF_032062135.1 Pyxicephalus adspersus
ATAATATAATGCTGAATGCAACAAATTTAAACTTTGAAGCCTGGTTTCCTCTTTGATTTGAAACACCCTTTTTCCTCTACTTACATGAAAAGTTTTTAACCCACTATCCTCCTGTGGGTATATATAGTGCAGCATACACCTGTTATACAACAGTGACATATGTGTGCTGTGTCAGCACTGCCAGATTATACCTGTCTCGTTGACTATACCTCCAAAGGTCCAGAGGATTAGAGATGGTGGTGCCATGACTGCCGGTCCTCCAGTTTCTAGGGTTAGTAGCTATCAGAAACAGATAAAATCTTGAAGCTGGAGTTGGACTTTAAACTGATATACAGTTTAAAGTCCAACTCCAGCTTCAAGATTTTTTGTTTTTTATATTCCGTAATCCCTGCTGTTTTCATGGCAATATCCACCAAAGTTATATGTTTGGGTGTTTCAAATCAAAGAGGAAACCAGGCTTCAAAGTTGAAATTTGTTGCATTCAGCATTATATTATCTAAAAATCCTGAAACATTTCAGATATAGAAATGGAGAGATATAGTGTAGTGTCCTTCATTTCTGTTCTTGTTGTCACTAGTTACTAAGTACGGGGATCTCCCCCACTCAAGTGGTAAAGTAGCCAGAAGATTTGGCAAAGCAGGTGTTCCTTCTAGTCCTGATCTGTGGTTATTCTTTTATTTTACAATGAAAGCATGTCTTCCTGGGTTTCTATTATGTGTGCCCTTGTGAGGACTTCTCTGCTGAGAAATCCCAGTAAATCTTTAAGTTACATTTGCCAAAGAGCTGATAATTACTGCATAGTTAGACTCTTGTTTCCAAGTGGCCAAGTAAAGTGGCACCGCTGTGATTTTCTTCAATTTGCTGCTACCCGTCGGTTTGATTAGGCACATCTTCTGACAGTAAACCAAACAGTACGTACAGACTGATGCTTCTAATTCATGGCAATCCTATTAAATATGATTAATCTGCAATGACAATGAGGATTGTTTGCTGTGTAAAATAATTCCCACCACAGCAGGCCTGTTATCATCCAGATAAGGAGCTGAAGTCTACGAATCTATTGTCAGCCATGGTTGGATATGAAGAATACTGTGTCTTATAGCTGATAATTATGTTTTTTAAATAATCCTATCATTGTTAAAATGGAATGTACTATCTTGATGAAATATTTATAGCGTATATTTTACAAGTATTACCACTGCTGTATGGTTTCATTTTGGTTAATCTTCATTTCAAGAATGTACTATCTTGATGAAATATTTATAGCGTATATTTTACAAGTATTACCACTGCTGTATGGTTTCATTTTGGTTAATCTTCATTTCAAGTTTTCTGTTATCTTTTACAAAATTGTATTAGGTAAAGTGGAAAATGACACAAAATCACTTCTAACAAGATAAAAATAAGTATACAGCAGTGGACTTTTCACTGTTTCTAAATTGTTTTCTAATGTATTACAACAGATATCATTGTTTTTTTTTTTAAATACGTACAAAAAGCATTGAATACTGTTCAAAGTCTAATGATGTGTATCTAAATAGCTACTTGAATACAGTAACTCAAAGCAACTATTGATTGATTGGCTGCTTGAAGTTCACTGCACCCATTTGCACCATTAATATTAGATTGTAAGCTCTTCTGGGCAGGGTCATCTCCTCCTCCAGTGCCACTGTCTGTATCTGTATGTCATTTACAACCCCTATTTAATGTACAGCGCTGCGTAATATGTTGGCGCTATATAAATCCTGTTTATTACTATTAAACATTTTAAGTTCACACTAGTCAAGTGACAATATTTTTTTTTTGAAAAAAGGTCTAGATATTGAAGACATTTTGGGTACACACTGTAGACTAAATTTCTTTAAATATTACATAACCTGTACATCAATTAGATTTAAATCAGTTGGCTTTTTTTCGGTAAAGCAGATCTAAATCCTCCCTGGTCTGGGTAAGCTTTGCCATAATTGCCTAGTATGGATCATTGGATTCAGTTAAACCTGAGAGTCACACATTGCTTTTTGCTCAAGGAACCCCTAACAACCACTGCAGGAACCCTGGCCTTTTAGTGAACGTGGTCTACTATAAGGTAAAATCACATAGCTATCCATTTTTACATCAATTAAATCTTTATATGTTTTTTAATTTGAAAATGCCAGTGGAACATTTATTCATTGAAGACCGATTGCTTAGAAGCATTTATATTAATAAAGCAATATTAATAGATCCACATAGGTGGAAATTGTGGGGTTTGTTTTATTGTTGGACTTACTTTTTTGTTCTGTATTTTTAAAATGAATTAATGAATCTGCTATACAAGTACATTTCCTATATTTGAAAGCATTGTATCGACTTTATCTGGAAGAATCACGTTTTCTGTACAGAAAATCATTACTGTTTTTTGATCTATCTTTAATAGAAAGGTATTTCATTTGTTAATCTTCAGCAAGCTTACCCTGACACACAGCTTTGTTACACAGCACAGTCCTGCTTGGCTGGGGGACAGAGGGAGAAGTATGGAGCAACTGATTTTTCTATGCTGAAGTATCATTTTTATTTACAGATTTATGGCTGGAAAGTAAAAAGAGAAGTAGCAGACAGTTGATCGTATCTTTATATCACTTCTTCACTTCTTACTCTTCTTTACAGCAGCACACTTAAATGGCTACTTGTGCTGTTTCTTCTTCTCCCTTTCTGAATTCTGGAGTACAAGGAATTGTTTGTACTAAAAAATAACATTTGTAATGTTTACAGAGCTGCACAGCTGTCTATAGCTGCCTGGAATTTTGCTGTAAGGAAAAGTAACTATTCCTTTTGCTCAAATATATTTTTTACAATAGGTGTTACACTGTAAAGTCCCATGTCCCTATATTTATTAAAGTCCCATGACTAGGTCAATAAAAGCGTTGCCCTTGCATACAGTCCTGTCTGTTTGTGATATTGATGTGAAAAAGTGGAAACAAATTTTTCATTACCAGCAGGCATAAACAGGATTTAAAGTTTTCATTTCTTGAAATGACTGTGAAAATTAGGAGATTATGGCAAATTATTGGTTTGTGAAAAGTGCAACTATGGTGGGTAAATAGCTCACGGAACATTGCATATTGTTCCAACTATCCAGAACTACTATGCCAAAAAGGCAAATACTTTTGTTTTGTCAAGCACACACAAACACACAAATACAAACATTAGGGTATAAAATAAAAAAATACCCTTAATACAAAAAAAAGTGCACACGCAAGAATTTCTACTGTGAAATTTTGTTGACAGCCTGTAGTCATGCCACATGCTTAACGTTTATTATCTAACAGACAAAATAATATTTTGAAGATGGACAGTATGTAAGCAGCTTGTTTATGCCAAAAATATAAGAGGGAGACACCAGGTATGTTATATCATATAATTTAATTAAACCTTTTGTAGTTAAGGGGTTGGCACATACGAAAACCCTTTTCAAGCCAATTAACCAATTTCAAAGTTTGCAATATGGTTAAAATTATTATGGTTCCAGCACATTTGGTGTGAACTTCAAATGTGTAGGTTTCCCCTCATACCAACCCCGAACCTCACCCCTAGCCATGTAAAAAATGAGTATGACAAATATCTTTGGATACCTTAGAAATTCAGCATCCAAACAGAATAAAGTAATGACCACACAAGGCTACATAAACAACTGTATGAAGTCATGGTATGCTTATGAACATTGTCCCCAATATAGTGCGGTTGACACATTTTTGGACTTGATTTGACCATAAGCACGGATAGCTTAATTCACTAAAGATTTGTCAAGCTGACTAAAAAAGCTACAGATATTTTAAATGTAGTGCAGAGAGATCTGTTTCACATGTCTGTTTGTAAATGCCAACTCGTTTTAAATCTAGAGCAGCCCAGAATGCAATTGTGAGTATACATCATACAAAAATGTATGTGAAGTAGCAGTGTTACTTCACTTAACAATGGAAACAAAATTAAAGCATCTTATTTGCCATAAACAATCCAAGCTCCTTGAGATAAAATAACCCAGCAAGAAATATGATCACTGCAATCATCATTCCTTCTACATTATAAATAAAAAGACACGTTTTTAATCTCATTGTAATGGTTATAGCTGTGTCAAAGAAATACACTCCTGTCATAAAAGCTAGACAACAGAACAGCTTCAGAGAAAATATATTATAGGCATATAATAGGATATATGTAGGTATGTAGAACAAAAGTCTCTAACTACTAAATCTCCAAATTATATCCATGGAAAGATATATAAAATGCATATAAGTTAGGGCTTCTGAGATGTGCACAAACATTTTTTCCAGAGATCCCAGGGAGATAAACATACCTAGAATATATCAAGGTAAAGAGGAAGCTATCCAAAGGAGCCACAGATTCACACGTTCTATGGCCACACAAAGCCACTTCCTCGGGAGCTGAATGAATAAAAACCAGAACTATATTTAAAGAGGAAAACTGGGTAATTTTCAAATTACTGGTGATTCCGTGTGCATTTATTAATTGGAGGAGAGAGGATGGCTGCAAAAAGGGCTGACCATGTTATCTGTAGCCACTGGAAATAAAGTGGCAACTATGATGTGGAGACAGTATTATATAAATTTAAATTTAGGAAAATATCAGCTGCCTAGAAATTTTTTGTTACCTCAGTGGAGGCAACTTTTTAGGTACAAGTGTTATAATGAAAGTAAAAAAAAAAAAGAAATTAAGAATTCCATACCATCAAAATTTCATAATCACTAAAAATAATATATTTTCCAGAATAGCTTGGTTGGATCAGTGGATAAGCACTCCTGCTTTGCATTGCTAGGTCTCAGGTTTGAATCTTGTCCACGGCACTATCTGCAAGGAGTTTGCATGTTCTTCCTTGGACTGTGGTATTGACATATATAACTATAGTGGGGACATTAGAATGTGAGCCCATTTGAGGGACATTTAATGATATGACAATAGACTTTGTAAAGTGCTGCGTAATAGGTCGGCACTATATAAACTAGTTTATCATAATAGTAATAAAAATAATTATTATATTACACAGTATTTATATAGCGCTGACATATTATGTAACGCTTTACAAAGTACACATGCATGTCACTAGCTGTACCTCAAAGGGGCTCACACTCTAATGTCCCCACCTATGTATCTTAATGTATGTTAATCTTTACTACAGTCTTGGGCCAACCCTTTGTCTTTCTTGGGGGAAGCCAATTACCAACTGCATGCTTTTTGGAATATGTGAGGAAACCAAGGTACTATCTGAATTCCATGCAGATAGTGTCCTAGCTAAATTTTAAACCTGGGACTCAGTGCTGCCAATGCCAGAGTGTTAGCCAATGAGCCACCATGCTGCTTGATAATAATAGCAAATGGCAAAAAAAAATAAATAAGCAGTCTGAAAAGACAGAACCAGGAAGGAAAAGGATAACAGACTATAACTGGTAGACGTGTTTTAACCAATGTTAAAACATAGCTGTGGACGTGAAATGATCCTTTTTTATTATTGCAGAGTCCAGTGATGTCCAAAGATGAGGTCCCGCATTGATCCTTTTTAAAACTGACAGCTACCCACCATACAAAGACAGGAGCTATAACCAGCTGCTGGATACATGGGTGAAGTCCTAAAATGTGTACATGTGACTCCGAAAGGTTTTACTACAAGAATCTGTCAGTGAGTCACTCACAAAGGTCCTGACAGTGCCATCATTACCTTTTGGAAAAATTACATGCTTTTTTTTACCTTTTTGGGACATGTTTTCTCGAGTTGGCTTTGGTGACATGACTATTTTAATGATACTAATGTTTGGTGTTTCTCTACTATGGATTCATGAAACATTAGGGTTCCTCCAGAGGTTGCTAGGGGTTCCTTGAACAATAGGCAGTTTGTACCTTTCAGGTCAATTTAAGTGACACCAAAGATCTTTTTGGACAACTGGATGAGAAAGGCTGCTACAGACAATATAGACAAAAGCATGAGGTTAGAACAGGACAAATACCTCCCCTGAGGTATAAATTAACATCCTGTTCAAATTATAGATGACCTAACTAATCTGTCCTTATAGAGTTGCATGATGATGTTATAAAGAAGTCATGAACATGACAGTATCACCAGAAATCAAATCAGCAGAAATACATAAATACCTGTATTCCTCCAGACAGGGTCAGAGCTTTCTTGTAGTAATTGATGGCCTGCTCCATGTTACCCAGGCAGAAATAGGTGGCACCCAGACCTTCATTGACATAACACTGTCTCAAAGGATCACCTATTAAAAAAATGTATGAAAATAATGATATTATTTTTCTTTTGCATTAAGAAATATTTCATGGCATGAAGAGTAACAGAATAATGCATATTACATACTATAGATTGTTATTGTGTATTCTGTGCATCTGCCTGCACTGTATTAATTGAGAATTAAAATAGTGAACACTAGTTTTTATGACTGTCTCTAGCTAGCAATAGCACTAACTGATTAGTTTAAAAAGAAACTTCAGCCAGCTAATAAAGACACAAATTAATGCAGCTTTGTAATCAATACATCTTTAAATTTGTTTTTCACAAGCAGTGTAAATGCTTAAAATGTGCCTCTTGATAGCTACTATGCAGATAATACAGAAAACTTTAAAGACAGGACAGAGAAACTACACATGATGAGCTTAACATTGTGCTACTTTTTCTTCTTTGTCCAGACACATGTTGAGGAAATAACTTGTTAGTAAATGTAAAATCACAACAGATAAAGACCAGGTCCTTTTCTTAGGTAGATAGCACTGCACTGCAAAGGGCATCTGTGTTCACCTCTGGACAGAAAGAAAAACCCTAAATATGTACATGTTATAGCTGTTTGTTTTACTATAAAATGTTGTCATTTTATTAAGGAATAGAAGGTGGATATTTAGAGAAGATGTGTTGGTTGTTTTTTTTTTTTTACTAAAAGCAAAGATTATAAGGCTTGCTCAATATTTGAGTTTTTGTAGTAACTAAAGAGGATCAGATAAGGCTCAATTCACAAAGGCATTATGCGTGCAGGGTTTTGATAACCACATTTCCATAATGCATTGGAAGCAGATGAATTTTCCAGAATATTTAATCAATTGTATAATTGTATGTAAAAAACAAATAACAAACATTATTACATAGAAAATTAATCCATAAACATCACCAACTTCAGGAAGACAATAGGGAATTAAGCAATGAGCCATTTGTAGGCAGAATTAAATTAACATTCCATTGCTTATAGCAATGTCACTGCCTTAAACGTGCCACAGTGGCTCAAAATGTATATGATTGAGAATTTGGATAAAATTAAGGTTGATAAACCTCCAGGACTTGATGGATTACATCCACATGTCCCCAAAGAGCTGAGCTCAGTTATTTCAAAGCCATTGTCTTTAATTTTTAGAGACTCTTTAAGCAATAGCATGGTACCAGTGGATTGGCGTAAGGTCAATGTGGTACTGATTTTTAAGAAGAGAGCAATGCCATTATCAAGTAACTACAGACTTGTAAGTTTAACGTCTATAGATGGAAAGGTCCTAGAGAGGTTTATAAAGAACCACATAGAGGACTTTTTGCTAGAAAAAATTAACTGATGGTCAGTATGGATTCAAAAAAGACCAAAGCTGTCAAACAAATTTACTCTTTTTTTTGAGGAAGTAAGTAGCCAGTGGAGTAGAAGTTGATATAGTATACTTAGACTTTGCTAAAGCATTTGACACTGTACCCCACCGACAGATAATAGGCAAGTAAGACTATGTTTAGAAAATTCAATCTGTAACTGGATAGAGAACTGGCCATACAGTATTTATATAGCACCATCATATTACACAATCTAATGCCCCTACTATAGTCATATGTCATTAATGTAGTCTAAGGTCGATTTAGCGGAAGCCAAGTAACCTAATTGCATTTTTTTGGGATGTGGGAGGAAACCAGAGTACCCGGAGGAAACCCATGCAGACATGGGGAAGAACCTGCAAACTCTATGCAGATAGTGATCTGGCTGGGATACGAATCTTGGACCTAGCGCTGCAAAAGGCCGGAGTGCTAACCCCTGAGCCACCATGCTGCCGACATTTACTGTGTGACATCTTTATAAATGATATAGCCTTTAGGATTAAAAGTACAATTTCTGTGTTTGCGAGTGACACCAAACTATGTAATAGAATTAAGTCCATACAGGATTGACTACTTGATGTACTCTAGAATCAGTGAAAATCGTCATCTTTTCAAGTTGTCTGACACAGTTTTAGCAGATTATCCAGAAAGTTATTGGTATTTTACAATACCTTTATGTGTAATTTAAGGGTTTAGGCAGGTAAGTGGTTATTTCCTCTAGAAAAATTACTCCACAAAGGTAAAATGAAAGCAAAATAAAAAAAATCGTTTAAATAGGGCATCCATCATAGTGAACAGACCTAAAGTGGGCCCCTTCCAACATTGCTATATCCCCATCTGTAAATTTCAATACCATTTCTAAAGTATTATATTCCTTTTTTATACATACATCATATCGCAAAGCCTTCATATAGTTAGGCTTTTAAAAATAATTAACTCTTTTTATTTAAACAAAACAAAAAGTATTATAATGAAAACAAATAGAAAGGAGCAATCATTTATTATAATTTAATTTGCACACAACAATAAACATAACAAAGCAAGTAAGAAATACAGAATGTCCTTATGAACTTCAGATGGCTGGAGTCCAATGTCAACAATAACACGATGGAAAACAACTTGCAGTGAACATGTTGGACTTCATTGCAGGATGTGTTTATACAGCTAGGCTGAAGGATAGCTCATGCTGCTTTGCTATGGAGCCTGTGCTGTGGATATCTTATTCTAGCCATTCCAAAGGGAGATTCACAATCATTTACTATTGATCTGAAGCAGTATGAAGTTGTATCTGTTGAGGATTTGCTCAGCCCTGCCTGTGACTGTTCCTGAATAACAAATTGCATTAGATCTAGAAAGTCTTATTTCAAAGCGTCTGTTTTAGTTTTCTCTGAAACTACTCAATGATTCAAGGAAATTGTATGTGACATTTGTGATGTGAATAGACTTAGTTTTCGCTCCAATCACAAAAGCTTTACTTCTATTTAAACAGGAGTTGGAAGGCTATAGCTCTTGTAATGATTAGTCAGCTTTCATTAGACTACTGATAAACTTTTTTTTAATGTTTTTTGTGTTGTATGCCTTGATTACATATTGCTAATTTACTAGCTATAATGTTGAAAAAACAAACCTGAATATTCTAAAATATCCAGTTGTAATTCAATTATTTAATTAGAACACATTGCCTCAGATTTAAGTCTAATATTACTGTATGTTTAGCTCAGAAAAAACGAATTTGTAAATAGATATTTCACCTAAATAAGTAAAAGGGTTGTTTTGTACAAAGCAAGGACAATTTTCATTCAGGGTCATTCAATCCAGCATTAAACTAAACTAACAATCCAGTGGATATACTTATATATACATATTTGAAACCTTAAATCCCTACTCTCTCAGTATTTTTTGTGCCAATGTGTATCATAACTATTGTTATTTCCCAGACTCAACCAACAGTATTTGAAATATGCCAAATCTTGACTTTTTGTGGATTGGCAACAGAACACTATTTGTCGATCTAATAACAAAGAACTCTACTACCAGCATTTGTTTAGAGTTTGCTAAACTCTTGTCTTGTTTTCAGTGTAGCAGTCATTGTTAGATGCCATATCTTGAAATACATATCTACCCTGCACTTTTATCCCTAATATCAGACAAAAAGATGCATTAATTTGGTTAATTTCTATCAACACTGACTGACTCACTGACTGAGAGCTATCTATGTCTATCTTCACTACCCCACAAACAAACTTTTATTTAGGATGTTAGGTTTTATTTAAACAATTCTTAACTCAAAGTTTGTGGGCAAATGGCACACCCTGCCACAGCCATATACCACAGACCGCAAAGTGGAAGCGCAAAAATTAGTGCTTTTTTGACAACTTCCTTTACTTTACATTAACCTTGCAAAAATAAAAAATGGGATAATTTAAATGCTGGATGAAAAATTTTCCGCTAAAATACTATTTTTATTAGTTACATAATATATTTTTTCCATAGGTGTATATATCCAACCAAAACAAGCAACAATTGAAGAGGAAAAAGAATTAGAGGGAATTGGTCCTGAAAAAGGAACAGTCCATCTAAATTAGGGAAATTTAGAAATATTAGGGTGTACTATTAGAATCAGGTCAGGAAGTTGGCAATCAGAAATAATAGGATGTTAGGGGTAACTAATAATATTGAAGACTCCAATAATGTGGTAAAGGACTGCAACTGATGGATGATAACAATAAGTTATGAGTTTTGTGTCTCTTGCGTAAAACGCTATGCATTTTTGAGAAGTATTCTTTTCTGTCTGATTCTGTAATACAATTATACTGGGATTTGTGTCTTGTGTAACCTATGTTAATTTTTTTATGTAAGTTTAAAAAAAAAGAACAGCGAATGTTGGGAAGGTTGTGTGGAGTAAACCATGGAAATTGTATTAAACTTCTGCCAGGAAATTGAATGTAGATTGGCAAATGTGTGTATGTTGTAATTGTTATTACTTTAGAGCACCTTTTAGTAAAGGATAAATATGAGTTATGTAATAGACAATCTAAACAGTCCATAAATTCCTTACCCTTGATTTCCTAGTCCTCTAGTTCTATGAGGAAAAACTCAATTGCCATTTAAAGTCGGGTTGGGGATTTTGGGTGGTGAAATTGCTAAATGGTTGGATTGCCTAAATTTGGATTTTCACTTATTGCAAAAGCTTTCAGTTTCAAGTAGCGGTATCACAAATTATTCATTTCAGGCGATAATAATGCACAGATCACACTTTTCATGTCGTTACGCCTAAAATGCTTCCTTTTTTTGAAAAATTATGTCATACTGTAACGGTTTTATCACAATGTTTCTCACTTCACTTTTATGGTATAAATACCTACAACATGGAAATCACAGACATGAACATAGAGTCATTGTTGTAGGAAATGTCGGGGCGGTTTTCTTTTTATTTTAGACAAATAAGAATATCTTTAGGCCCACCTAAACTACACTAAACGTAAACAAGGCATATTTACAAGGCATTCATGTTATTTAGTGTAAATTATAAGATATACCTTTAGTACTGAACTTTACAAAATTCAAAAAACTATTGTGTAGCTGTCTGTCCTTTCCTACATTTTAGTTTCCAGGTAACAGATTGAGGTCAAACAATTGCAAACCACTTACTTTTTGCTAATTTCTTCTACTGCTAAGTCCTGCTTCCTCAATTAGACATCTAATTAGAGTCTGGGATCTATAGTTCTTTCTACTTTGGTAATCACATGGTCTCATCTAATTGACCTTCCCACTAGGTGAATTAAATAACATGAGGAAATCTCCCTGTGTTTGTGTGGCTTTCCTCCCACATTCATTCCAAAAACATGCAGTTAGGACAATTGGCTTCCCATAAAAATTTACCTTAGACTGTATTATAGACTATGGTAGGGGTATTAGATTGTGAGCCACTTTGAGGGACAGTTAAGCTACATACACACGTGCAAAAATTGTCGTTGGAAAGGATCTTTCACAATCCTTTCCAACGACTAAGTTCTGAACGATGTGCTGTACATACAGCGCCATTCTGCTCTATGGAGGGGGAGGGGGAGAACAACGAAGCAGCACCCTGCTGTGTGCTCTCCCCCTTCACTTCCATTAGGATCATTCGTCATCCATCGTCCGTGGATCTGCCAGGCTGGTCGTTCGGAAGATGAACGATGGGCACTGTACACACGCCAGATTCTTGTACGATATCGGCCCTGAGCCGATTATCGGAGAAGAACAATTGGACGTGTGTACCCAGCCTTAGTGACATGACTCTGGACTTTGTAAAGCACTGCATAGTATGTTAGTGCTATATAAATACTGTGTAATATTAATAACAGTAAAACTGTATGGAAACTGGCCCATAAAACAACTGTCCTGTATATCACTTTGCTTCTATACACTGCATATATTTATTTATACAATGTGATTGCTTTTAAAATATGCCTTGTTCAACTTTAAGTACTAATTTTCAGGTACCTGTTCCAATGCAGCCTTGAATTGTCATTCTCTGTTTCTGCTGCACATTCATATTGTAAACAGTCTGCTCAACATATTGATAGGCCATTAG
>NC_092859.1:125867052-125880748 GCF_032062135.1 Pyxicephalus adspersus
TATATATATATATATATATATATATATATATATATATATATACACATTAATAGGAGGGTGGACAGAGAATCCCAAACTCTGTGACTAGCCAGGAGCCAGATAAAGCTCACCCAACACACAATTACCTTGCCAGGATAGGGTTACATTAGGTTAAACTGTGGGTGCATTTTTGGGGAATAATATTAAACTGTATTTATAAAAAGCCAACATATTACATAGCACTGCACATTAAAAAGGGGTTGCAAATGACAGACAGATACAAACAATGACCCAGGAGTAGTAGAGGACCCTGCCAAAAAGAAATGGATACCTGTTGCTGATCTTTGCTGATCTATTGCTCTAATAATTTTCCAACTGGTTACTGATCAATCTTCTGAGCTCAGCCTGTTTGACCTTTAAAATGATCGCTACCTGGAAAATCCCTAGCTTGATTTCTGACCATGAACTATTTTTGTCATCTATTTTTGATGATGTCTGTGCAGAAACCTCTTTATGTAATAATAATGACATCATTATTCTGCTTCGTGGGGACACCATGGGGGATCCAATGTAGGATACATGACCAACAAACTTAGTGACAAGTGGATAAATAAAGAAAAGAATAAATAAGTTTTCTTTTGGCTAAAAAACATATATTTAATCACAAGATATAGTTAAGGAAACATATTCAGTGTTCCACATGTGTAATATCCAGAGTCCATTAGTTGCATCATGGGTAATGGATTTCAACTACACATTAGATAACTAACTAATATTAATAAACATCTTGTAACCCAACGCATTTTGCCTTTTTGGTTCTTCCTCAGGGGTATGTATAAGACATAGGTTATTCTAGTGGTCACACAAAAATACTTATATTATTTGCATAATTATATGCATAAATATGCATATATTACAAAGTACAAAAACTCATAATATGACATCAAGACTGAAAAATACACTGTGATATGAAACATACTATAAAGTATACTGAATGGTTTACGGTCATTATATTCATATTAAGTGAAAGTATCTAATGTGTCATGTTGATAGGGTGTTAATCAAATTGGTTGGTGTTGCTGAAGTGATTGAAAGGTGTAAGAAAATAATTAAGTACTGATTTATAGATGGTGATAGTGTACTACAGTTGGTTATTGTAAATATTGTGATAATGTGAATGTCTAATAATTAGAGTACAGTAAGTCATTATAGCTGTTGTAGGGATGGTATCCAGCAATAGGTATAAACTTTTAGAAGAGTATATTAATTCATTGGAAGGGGGGCTGACTTAAAATATTCGTTAAAATAGTAGATTAGGAGATTCACGTATCTGTCTTTGCAAACTTGGTGACAAGCAAGTTTTTGGCCCTTCTTGAGTATGATAATGCCACTTACCCAGGATCTGTTTATTAGACACTCCTTTAAATGACTCAATACAAATATTTAGAGTCTGAAGCACTTCGGTTTTAGGGAATTCCTGGCTGTTTATCATATATTTAGTAGCTTCTCGCATGGCCATTGCAGCATCTTCCAGTCTTTCATTCTTGAGATAAGAATGTCCTGCAAGTCTGAATGAATGTGCCGCAGAGGAAAGTTCTCCAACGGATGCAAAGCAGTATCCCAGCTTGATCAGAGCATCTGCAATGCTGTTAATTTCTTCAGAACTGTATTGATTGATGGCTTTTTCATAAAACTTCACCGCTTTATCATACTCTTGCATTTTATCATAAGCAGCCGCTATGTTAAAATACAGATCACCATCTCCTTCATCTTTCTTGCCATAGATTTTTGATTTTACAAAACATTTCAGGGCTTTTTTTGGTTTCCCGACACATATGTATGCAGCACCAAGATTGAACAAACATGTTTTGTGAATGCTTTCATTGGATATGTTGCAGGAAAGAATAAATGCTTTTTTAAATAGTTTTAGAGCTTTGTTAATATCATCCTTTACTATGAGTTCTTTTCCCTCTTTACACAATGTTTGTATTTTTTCACGGATGAGATGTGCAGGTGTGTTTGGTAAATTTGAAACCTTGGAGGCAGCCATCATAAATTCCCAAAATCTGTGGCAGCAAAACATAGAAAGTAAATACATGTAAACAAATACAACAAGCATGCCAATATGACATCAATTAGGCATAAACTTTCATTGCCTGTTATAGGTTACCTTTCATTACTGTACCTAATCTATGTCTAATATACTATTAATTAAAAAAATAAAGCATATTTATAAATTAAATTAATAACAGTGGTAAAGGACACAAATATGTTTTTGTTGCATTCTGTTACATTTAAATAAGACTCCAAATGTATATTTTATTTATAACAACCAAATAGATCTTATCTGACCCGCTTGTGGTACAAGTTTAAAAAATTAGGTCAGTGGCTGGTTAATTGCTGCAGTGACATCACTTTAAATAAATCCATTATTATTAAATATTTCATGTTCCAATACCAAAAATAGAATGGAAACAAGAGAATCATTAAAACCAGTTGGATAACCGGTGTACTTGTTTACCAACTGTTTACCAACAGGAGTATTTGTTTAACCCTGTTTACTTACCTAACGTATGTTTAAAGTACATGACTATGAACACTGAGCAATTTACATATTTTCAATGAGCATGAACTTTAATTCAAGCCATACCTGATCTCTATATCTGCATGTAGTTTAAAATTCAGAGGAATCCTCAACTCCTTTACCTTTTCAGTGAATTTCCAACAGCTTAGAAACGTCTGCTGTTTATATTGGAGGGTTGACAGGCTGCCAAGATCTGCTCTCAGAGAGAAAGCTGAGATTTATGTGCCTCTGTTGTGAACTTTGAAACTCCAGAATACCCAAAGCCACAGAGGTGAATACAGGCTTGTTTTTGTTTTACTTTTACTAATTGCTTACATATAATGTAAGTGTACATATCTTAGTGTGCATTCGCCCTCCTCCTAGCTGCATTCTGTTATTATTTACTTATAGATTGCTTTCATATTACACAACACCTACATATTTCACAAAACGTTAATATTTTAGGTCCATAGTCATGTCTAGCTTTTGGGCATGGGAAAATTAAAGTGGATGTGGCCAATTTAAGTTTTTTTATTTTTTTGCAAGCAATACTGACTAATCTTGCAGGCAGAAAAGACTTAGCAGGCTTAAAATACCAGTAATAGGCCTGATTTATCAAAGTGCTCCAGGAGTGGAGAAGATAGATTACCATGGTAAAACCTGGGGGAATGAATTTAAATAAAAATAATGGCTATTTATTCACAAATGTTTTCAATCCTGGATCAGATTTGCTGGATCACCTATGTTCTCCCACAATAGTCTATCTTTTCCAGTTTTGCAGAGCTTTATTAAACCACACCCAATGTTTCTGAATGGCCATTAGCCTGGCTGAAAAGCTGAAGTTTTTAGGCCAGAACCAGGGGGTTCCTAGGCATGCCTAGAACATAGGTTCCCAACCTTTTTTATCTCAGAGCCCACTTTTTCGAAGGAGTGATTCGATAACGCCCCCCTTTGGGTGAACTATACTATATACTAAAAAACAAGTATTTTTTTTTTAATAATTTTTTTTATTAGAAGAAATTAACAATATTGGTTTATTACTCAAACTATAAGTAAAAAAAAAAAAAAAAAAAAAAAAAAAAATATATATATAAATATATATATATATAAAAATGAATAGAATATTATTAGTGAGATGAGCTTGTTGGTAAGTGGTCAGCTATGTGGCACCCCGCCAGCCAGTCCCTCACACAGCAGCAGATTTGACTCCAGGCGGCAGTGAGCAGTACTGAGCTTCTCCCCCAAGCCAGAGTTCCATAGCATGAGGAAAGGGTAACCACAGTGCCACCTCCCCCCCAGTCTGAACCCAGCCTTAAAGTTTGGTGAGCAGGCACCACAGTGCGCAGACAATTGGCAGTACCATGGAAGTGGCCCCCGGGGGTCTCTAACATGCAAACTCAATTTGGGGACCCTGGTCTTGAAATAACCAATCACCACAATTTTTACTTTATATAGAAGGGTAGATAACTCTTTTTTTCATTAAATGCCTTTTAAAAAAAGGCACATACGTACATCACGAATTCCAGGAGGCTTGGGTTCTAAAAACAGGCATGTGCAGGAGGGACTTGTCTGTCATTGAAAAAAGAAAGATGGCTATCTTACACATGCGCAGTGAGATTGGCACTTTCTTTTTTTTTTCAAATACAGCGGCATACATCATGGATCTGTGCAAATAAATGTGTCATTTTATTTATTTTTACTTTAAGTTATGTTTAGTATTAGCTCTCAAGGTCCCATGTGTACAATGAAAGTTTCATGTTTCTACAACAATTAGTGTGAGAGATATGAAGGTTTATACATGGGGGGTAATGACAGCAGCATGGACAAAGACACAGCTCTCATGCTGCTGCTGGTATATGAGGAGTAGGAATATTTCACAGTGCAAGGTGGGTGGGGAGCAGGACACATTCCGAGGGTAGGATCATCCCATAGGATACCTGTCTATCCCACTGATGACTGTGCACTATTGATCTGCCCATATGCAAATGCTGGGGGGGCCACTGATCCACAGCCAGGGGCTGGTCCTCAACACCTCCTTAATTTGCTTTGGTTGACAAATGCCCCATACACATTTTCAGTGCCCACCGGGGGGCGGTACTGCCCCCGTTGGGAACCTATGGTCTAGAAGAATTGAAAGTAAATACACAGCCCACAGGATGTAAAGAGTAAGGTGGGGTAATGTTGTTTTCTCTTAAGTATACATACAATATATATCATTCAATAACCTTTAGGCAGTTTTCCTATTTTAACAACCTCTTGCTTTCAGTAACACTTAAGCAGTTCAAAATCCTAATATTTACATGCAAGGCAACATTATACCAAATTTGCACCAAATGTAACCTTTGATAGATTTAACCAATAATATACTATATCTCAAAGTATGAATAGGACCATAAAACATTTTTCATTGGCCATTATAGACCCATGTTCAGGATTTTCTTTGGGACTGGTAGATTTTAGTTACATCTCTAGTGGCAACTAAAGTAACAACAGTCATAAAGAACCAGCATTACACCTCTCTCTCTACTTTTATCCCCACTTAAGTTTTAGATATAGCTTAGAGATAGATCCGGTGTAAGAATGTTTTGGGTTTCTGTGTGGTAAGTTTTGTTTAACTCCCTGTGGTTAACCTCCTGGTTGTGTAACCCACCAGTGTTCAGCTAAAAAATTGGAATTCCTAGAACAATCCCTAACTAATTTTACCTTTTGTCGGTAATGTTGAAACTCAGCTGTCCCAAAGTGGTCTATGAGCATACTTGGGATCGCTGAAAGAGAACTGAGTCTGAAAATTCGGTAGGCTGCATGTATGCATGGGTGGGGGAGAATAGCCAGGGCCACCATCAGAAATTTTCGGGCCCTATTTTAAAGAAACATCCTGGGCCTCTCTAGCCCATGTCCAAAAGTTCCAGCATTGCAAAAAGTGAAGCTTTTTCAATTGCAGCTTAGTACAGAAGTACTTTTTGTCCCTTTCCCCTGATCCTGGCCCTATGCATTATACACCATGGCAAAAATTGGAGTGTCGCTGAATTAAAGTGTTACCTGAATTACCTATTATAATTAGTGAATGGAAACTTAAACTTGATTTTCTACTTGATAATATAAAGTTAGATTAGTCATTACAATAATTTTCATTTTGATTTCTGAACTACATTAATCATAAAACTGCAAGTCACATCTAAGTTTTCTATCTTTGATTATGTTCTTGAAAATCAGCATTAACTCGTATAATAAAAAAAGCATACAAGAATAATTTTGTATTAGAAGACTTGGCTGATGGCAATGTGTGTACACACTGTTCTATATTAAAGACTGTGTCTGCACATTCTGCTGATTCCATTGTGACTGTGGCTTCAGCTACCCGGGGAGCTCATTAGTGCCTCATTAATTGTTTGATATAAACATACTACTTTTTATGGTGTTAACCCTAAAATCAACTCTTAACTGTTCACCGCTGACTCATGTTTTTAGTCTGTGAAATCAGCTAAGTAAGTGGCTGCGTAATTAACGTAATATAATTGATAAGAAAAATAAATATAAAAGTGACACAAGATTTCATTGTTCCCATATGACTAAATTTAATTTTGTATTAACATAAAGCAAAGCACGTTAGGACTTGTGATGCATTTAGAATAGCTCCATTTGCCTTTTAATGCCTTTTTCTTGCATTAGGGCTATCCCAAATGTATCATTTGGTTACTGGCTCATTTTGGCTCTGGTTAACCCGACTCCATGTGTAAGATATATGGAGGTGTTTAGTATTTTGATGATTCTGTAAATAGCTCTGTTTTACCACTAATTTCATTTCAAACTACTGTCTGGAATGCAGGTGGGAAACAGATTCAACTACTGGAATATCTAATTGCTACAATAAAATGTAATGTATAAATTGTATTCTTCACGTACCATCTTATTTTATCCAAATAGGTAAAAAAATAAATTTAAATTAATGCCACTGTAATGGGGTGAACACAAATCTCACTCCCACTGTTAAAACTAGTACAGTTGTTCATGATTAAACTACATCTGTACTGAGATAACTGTGTAGGCTCCTATTATTTAGCACTAGATTCAATACATGGAAACATTTTTAAACAATTTTTGGTAACTCCCCCCCCCCACATTACATGTCTCAAATAAAATCTAGAGAGAGGGTGCCTCCTGCTCATCCTCCCCACTCCTGTCTCTATAGAAATGAATAGTGCTGTGTGTTATAGTGTTCATTTGTTCTAGTGTTGCTGGAAACAATTATAAAGGACTGTTTCCATCAACAGAGATTTTAGGTGTGTATGCATATGTGCATGTAGCTTAAGATGTGGACATCAAACTATTTATTAAAATTTAAATGGGAACTAAACCCTTTTTTCAATCAAACTGTGAACAGGCAGGTCTCGTATTGCAGAAGGGACAAGCAATGTCCCTTCTACATTCAAATAAATTTATCTGCTAGGTATCCTAGCTCCCCACTCTGCGCCAGGTATCCCAGCTCCCCACTCTGCGCCAGGTATCCTAGCTCCCCACTCTGCGCCAGGTATCCCAGCTCCCCACTCTGCGCCAGGTATCCCAGCTCCCCACTCTGCGCCAGGTATCCTAGCTCCCCACTCTGCGCCAGGTATCCCAGCTCCCCACTCTGTGCCAGGTATCCCAGCTCCCTACTCTGCACCAGGTATCCCAGCTCCCCACTCTGGGCCAGGTATCCCAGCTCCTCACTCTGCGCCAGGTATCCCAGCTCCCCACTCTGTGCCAGGTATCCCAGCTCTCTGTGCCAAGTATCCCAGCTACCCACTCGGATCTGTGCATGCACAGCTCAGTAATTTTTACAGTAGAAGACAACAAATCATGCAGGTTAGAATGTTTTAATGCATCACATGTCCCTTTCTGCAAAAAAGTTTGTGCTTCATGATTGCAAAATGATTCTCATTTTAATATGTTGTACATTTTCTTAACCAGCACTTTGAGTCATCTGTGGCACTGCCAAAAGCTTGGCATTTTTTTACCCAAAATCCTCTGTATAACAAACATGGTATAATGGTGATGAAAGAACATGGATTTCAGTGCTGATGCCAAGGACAACAATGAAAGCCATTTTAATGCTGCCAGTTTTAGACTAATGGACTGATACAGTTAACTTGGACTGAATGTTTTTGTTTGTATTAAAATTCTTTAAAAAAGAAGAAGCAGTATGAGATCAGAAAATATTTTAAATAGGTGCTACCTAAAATTCATTAATGTGTGCAGATTGGGTTTTATGTTTTAGGTAATACATTTTATTTGGTAGATATCTTTTGTAAATAAATACTTTGGATGCATTTTTTATTTTTAGCAGAGAAATAGCGAACACATTTTTTAAAAACTCAGTCTTAGTTTGATAGATCTTATTCTAAATAACTAATAATACCAATAGTTTAGCTAAAATGCATTTACCCATTTTGTTCTAATTTTAAAAGTGCTGAAGATTTTGTTACACATATTGTCAAGAAGTATATAGGCCTATATTTTTTTAATATGCTGTAAGTAAGTGTTTAAATCAGGTTCACTCAACAAGTAATATATTCTGTCATTTACTTGTGGCAGTAATATAATAAGTAAGGGCTCATCTACATCAAGGTAGTCTAATGGTATACGTCACTATAACATATGTTGTGTTAAGACAGAGCATTTATATAAATAGACTGCCAATGTACTCTACTTCTGTAAATAGACTTTAATTGCTAAATGCAGCAAGTTTAGTCAGTGCATTGCACTGCAAGTCAGGGTAGAGTATTAACCTCTGCATTGAAGACATATACCCTGTTGACGTGGAACCCGATGGAAGAAACCTCCTGGACCAATCGACTGCTCTGCAGGATTGAAGGTAAGTGTATTTTTTTTGTTGTTTTGGGCAGTTTTGAGTTTATTTTCTCTTTAAACTACATACAAAAGCCAGAAGATAGTTGCCTGAGAAAAATGGTCATGTGGACTTGTCTTGGGTTTTTTTTTTACTCATACATACCTTTTAATACATTTTTGTCCCTCTGTCTTTACCGCTGTGGTATTATTATTATTAATAATAATAATAATAATAATAATAATAATAATAACAATAATATTAACAACAATAATAAACAGGATTTATATAGAACCAACATATTATGCAGTGCTGTACATTAAATAGGGGTTGCAAATGACAGACAGATACAGACAGTGACACAGGAGGAGAGGACTCTGTCCAGAAGAGCTTACAATCTAGGAAGTGGAGGAAGTATCACACAATAGGAGGGGAGATATGGAGTGGTGGGAAGTAGTGATGGTTTTAGGAGACGGAAGATTGGAGCCTCCTGGAATATATTACCTAGGTTGCTCTTTCTAATCATGCCTGATCTTGGTCATTCGGAATTTTCCCCCGCAATGTAAATAAAAAGCAGATTTCACACATGCACAGTGAGTTTGCCCCTTTTTTTTTTACATTTACAGGAGGAAACGTCACTCAAGCTTGCGTCTGTGTAATGCGAGATTGTGTGACGTAAGCAAATCCCGGAGGACGAAGGGAGAAGATGGCAGCTCCTGGCGGTTCCTCCGCACCAAGAAAAAGAAAGAATCCAGGGCAGCGTGGGACCAAATGGAAGCTATTTGTAGACAGACTAAGGGCTTTGCAGATGTAAAGGTGTAAACTGTAATTTTTTTTTATTTTAATGACAGTTCTGATTTAAAGTAAAAGTAAACTGAACCAAAAAAAAAAAAAAACTCACGACTCACGATCGTATAAAAGGGTTGTCTACCCTTTTATGAAAGGTAAATATTTTATTTTAGGTCCACTTTAAGTAGTAGTAGAAAATAAAGGTTCAATAATCTAATTGCTTTGATATTACTAACATGCATGTAAAATCAAACCAAGTTTTTGGATCACATTCAACCAATATTTATAGAAACCAAACTCCTGGCAGATAAGAATACTCAAACTGACCCATAAATATTACACCTCTGTATTCACTAACACATCTTCTCATGTTTTTTTTAATTTTATGGATTGTGTAAAGGCCTGTCCATATACAGGAAAGCTCAGACTGGGGAAAGGTGAAGCTGCACAAAAAAAAGCTGTCCTGCTTAATATTTCATTGTAAAGTCACAGTATGGGAGAGGGGGTGCAAAATACCTGAAAATAGGTTTGTGGTGGTATGGCAAAGATGCATCTTACAGTGGAAGGTTTATTAGTCTATTTGCTGTAGATGATGCCTACATTGTTTTTTTTATTGTGATTATGAAGGGATGGGGGATTAGCCCTTACAAGTAACGCACAAGTCTTTATTGTCATCCAAAACAAAACAGTTTCCCTCAGCATATATAAAAGAAGAAAATGAAAAGGGCAGTTTACATCAGCTTAAAAAGGTGGGTGTAAAATCCCCTGAGTCTGGGAGTAGTGGGTCTGAAAGGTACAGCATTGGGCAGCTCAATGTGTTTTAGGTCAGACTCTGGTACAGCAACCCCTTACTACCAGTGAGTACCGGGTGCCCTCCTGGTGTAGCTGCTTTGGTAGCAGAACTCTCTGATCTATGGGTCTTATTGTTAAGGTAAACTGTTTTGGGTTCTGCTGAATTAAACAGTTTTGATCCAAAATAAATAGACTTGGTGCTACAGTGTCCAACATTGTGCTAATTATTAAAATAATATACCTGTTCCAACTTACCAATAAAAATAAAAGAGCATAATCAATGAGATGAATAAAGGATCACCCACCTGTGTTATTAATTTGTGAAACCACCTTTTGCTTTATGTGCAGCCCTCTGTTGGGATACGGCACTTTTAAATTTGATGGTGACTGTTGTTGGATTGCAGTCTTCAAATCATTCCATAGATTTTGAGTTTTAGGTTTAATTCTGTGTTCTGACAAGGCCACACAAGAGGACAATGTCCTACGTGAAAATGTTTAGTGAATGTCACACTCACTGATTTATAAATATTTTTCTTTTCAATTCTTTACTTTTCTGTTTAGTTCCATGACAAATGTCTTTGCTCTATCTACTAGTTCTGGTGTTTTCAGTCCCAGCACTACCATTATACCAACACTAAGAGAATACATTTTAGGCAACTTTGCAGAAACAAAACATATCAAAGTGTAGAACTGTCTCGGAAAATGATGTTCTGTTTTTAATTCTGAAGAAATGTTTGAATTAATATGTTTTATCAACCTCAATGGATCAACCACAGCAGGTGGTAAAAAATAATTCTGTCTTGCACAATCAGCTACTTGTCTTCTTTTTTCCCTGTAAACACATAACAAACCTTATATTCATCATCACGGATATAAAAGAACTACATATCAATTTTTTGCTATTACAGTTGTTTTTACTAGTGAAAAAGGCAATCATTTAAATGACTTTGCCCTTTATCTTCTGAAGCTTTGTAAGTTTAAGGCAAAAGGGAAAGAATTTGTTGTGGGAAACTTTTTTAGTTGGAGAAACAAAAACTTCATGACAGCCCTTAACTCCAACAACGTGAAATTTGCTTGTGCCTCTGCCATCACAGCTTCTCACTAAAAGAAAAAACAGTTTTAAGAATCGCAAAGATCTGATATTTGCACAGTTACATACTAAGATATTAGGCTGTCATATGCCCTCACACTAATTTTTCTATTCAGCACCCCCTCGTATCTACCTATATATACTTAATGCAATATTATATATTATATAATGTAATATAATATACCATTATATAACAATAATATATATTTCCACTGCACAAACCTAATGGCTTTATGAAACAGTATTATCAGTTCATTGTGCAGCCAGTGACAATGCCAAGAAATTCTATGTAAATATGCAATGCTTGTGGTTTTCTATTGCATGTTTGGCCCCAAACATGAATTTCTGCATTTTTATTGGATTGGAGTCTTGCACAGAGCTTGAAATCAGATTACAATCCCCAGCTGCTATCAGAATTACTTTTTTTTCATAAAAGTAAGTAATACTAAAGGAATAATTTCTCAGTATGACACTACTACTCTATTTATAAAACAGAGAATCAGACATTCCCTGGAGAATCAATTACTGACATTAGAACACATGAACCTGGAAGCATCTTCACCAGAGAATGTTTGAGAGAATGTCTGATTCCCTGTTTTATAAATAGAGCCCTAAGACTGCCCAGGTCAGCCTGAGAAATGACACAATAAAGATATACACTTTTTTTTTTATTATTTAAAAAGCTAAACTCCCAGCAGTATATATAATTCTGCTAGAGAGGAAAACATATCAATTAAAACATCATAGCTTTTTTAAAAAGAAATTATTACATATTTATCGTATTTTATACATCATAAACTATTTAAATTAATATTTCATTAATATTGGTATTTGCTGAATGTGCAGAATTGTAACACAATTTAATTAAAAGTAAATATGATATGCCAATATTTATTTCATTTCCTAAATCATTATGCCGACACATTTATTTGTTTAAATACTGCAGTAATTGAAAAAAAAGTATCCAATCTTAACATTTATTTAAAAAAATAGTAAAGTAGTAAAAATATTGTAATTCTAGATTCCCAAGCTTGGAATAAAGGTAGTGATAATCTTTGGCATATGTGGTGACCTTAGTAAACTGAGTTTGACGTTCTGATTCTTATGGTTAACAGAACACTTAGAGTAAATCTTTGCAAGGTACCCTTGAAGCATCCAGGATGGATCTTTTATTGGTATCTTTGTTTTCTTTAATTCTTCCATAGTAATAAATAGATCCAATGGACGTCCACAACAGTAAATCAGGTATAAGCTGTTATTGAACTGGATCAGTGAACATTGCAAAGTGATTTATTGTTGTGGGTAACACTTCCACTTCTTTTATACAGCTTTATAAATGAGACCATTATATTCAATGAAAGGGTATGGATAACTCAACAAAATGATAAACAATATCTAATGTACCACTTTTGAGTGCTTGAAGACGATGTGTGTGTCTAATTGATTGAAGGTTAATAAAGAAGCAGCAAGTTAAAAATAATTATTCTTAAACAAGACAAGAATGTCCATTTTCTGACCTGAGAATAAGTTATGTATCAAAATTAGGTACATACCATATATATACTCAATGTAAACTAATCACAGTTTACACGGATACCTACTTTTATCTGAAAAAAAGGGATTTATTAAAGCTCCCTAAGGCTGGAGAAGATACACTTTCATCAGTAAACCTGGGTGGTCCAGCTAATCTGGGATAGATCTGGTCCAGGATTTAAAACATTTGCGAACAAATAGCAAATTACTTAAGAAATCTGATCCAGGTTTGCTGGATCACCCAGATTCACCGATGAAAATGTATCTTGAAGAAGTTTAATAGATCAGGCCCTGTCTTAGTTTGTTATACACGTTTCACAAGGACACAGTGCCATCTAGTAGTGTGACCTGAGTATAAACCAAAATTATTTTTCATAATGGCATTTCCAGATCAAAAAAATCTTGACAGTGGTACTGTGAAAATTGTTAGAGCATATCAAGCATGTATGTTATAAAACACATGTGCAAAAATAATAGAAAATACTGTGCAATAGACAGCTTAATTACACATCATCACAATATTCTAAGCTTGGTTAGAACGTGGAAAAAAGAAAATGTTTTGTGTGTAAAAGTCAGCTCTGGCAGAGAGATGTTACTTGGTTCCAAAAGTTGTGTGCCTAAGGGCTCCAGTAATGGAAATCAGATTTATTTAACAGTAAAGTCAAGGGATAAGCAGATAAATATAGAAAGACATAAAGAAGTAGGTTGATGTTTATACAAACCAAAACAAAGTGTCTAGGTATCCAATAAGCCAAAAATTTTTTGAGAAACTCAAATCTATACTGAGACATATCTGTCATAATTCAGTGCTAACAAACCAAAAAAAGAGGAGCAAGATGTTCCAAAATTTACAGTATAGAGCATTTCCTTTCATGGTAAAAGCTGCCATCCCATACAAAGTATTGCAGCTGACAATATGTACATATTTACACTTTGGTGCTTCGATTCCTCAATCTATTGCTTGAAACAGCTGATTTGTCTGGACCAAAGCTTCTGCATGGTCATTGGCTACAACTTCAAACATGTGTTTCCTATTGGCTTTCAGCTATCAGCCGGCCCTTACTTACAAGTGAACAGGTTCTGCCTGTTAGTAGAAGACAACCTGTCTACTGTGTTTTACATCAAG
>NC_092859.1:125881380-125947627 GCF_032062135.1 Pyxicephalus adspersus
TGAGACTATTGGAAATTTAGGTCCACAACAAGTGTTGATATATCAGGGGAATCAATTAATTTTCACTTTCCCAAAATATTAATTTGGCTGCTAGGAGTATGTGGGCAGCAGGAACTGTGGGAGAAGAGGGACACACAGTCAGATATTTACCAGCTAGTTCTGGGGGGTTTTAATAGGTGAATTGTCGAGTTTCATTTTTTCTTAAGCTTTTACAATGCTATACCATATGGCAAAGAAATCCTATTTATTCACGCAATCGTTTTATATGAAGTTTATATGAAGTGAAGTACCTAATTATGTATATATAAGTTAGATGATGATCACAAAGATGAATGATGTGGTCTGTGTACAGCAATCCCACAATGACAGTTAGTGTTAGTAATTTGCCATTTGGAGGGGAGTGGGGACAATCACTATGCAGGAGGACTCAGCGGGAGGCCTCTCTGTCATCCTCCTCCTTCTCCTCTACATAGAACTGCACAACGCTGGGTGTATAGCGCTTTTTTGTTCTGCTGTCACGAATAAAGATAATTAAAAATTATTTCCTGCAACAGAATTGTAATATCTATACACAGCTTCAAAGTGCTACAACAACTGGAGTTATACTGAATAAATACAAGCAGTAGTGCACACTTTATCTGGGTCTGACGTGAAAAAAAGGTACCATTAAAATGCTGCAGTTTAATGCTGCCCTTGTCTCTTGTATGAGCCCAGACACAAGGGAAGAAAACCTGAAATCATATTGTGTTCAGCGGGGGAATTGTGTTTCTATTGCTGGACAAGGCACTAAATCTTCAATTCAGAGGTGGTTGTAAAGTTTAAAGATTTAAATGATATAATTTATCATTGCATTGAGAGCAGAAAATAAACATATTTTTGCGATGTTTTCAAGAAAATCAACTAATTATTAAAATTGGATGGGGAAATGAAAATGGGAAAATCTTCCAGAGCACATTGCCCTGCAGTGACATTATGCTTTTCTATGAGATTAACCAGTGCCCTCTGGTGGACAAAACTCAGTCATTGCATTCATTCCTTTACACTCCTTACTTGTTTCCTGCATTTCTCTTCCTTTTTCCTTCATTTCCTTCCTTCTTTTTTTCCTTTTCTTTCATCCTTCAGTCAACAAATGTCCTCTTTCCTCAGTATTTTTTTTTTTTTTATCTCTTTCTCTCTTTTCTTGCCTCCCACCTTCTTTTATTCCTTCATTTCCATTGCCGCCCTCGCCCACCTTTGCCTTCCTTCTTATTTTCTTTTCTCTTTTTTTCTCTCTTTCTCACCTTTTGATTTTCCTTTAATTTCCCTACTTCCTTCGATTCCGTCTTTCTCTCTTTCTTCTCCACACTTCGCCCATGTCTAAACCTACCAGCCTTCTTTCCCCTTTCTGAATGTATTTTTTGAAATGACCATGGTAAATACCTTTTACTGTTCTGCTTTTTATTCTCATATTATCATGTTTATAACACAGATAACATGACAGAGAGAATAAACAGGGTGTTTAAAAATATTGACAAGAACCTTCCATTAATTGAAACAAAAATGAACCCTCTTGCTAAAACTTCAACTGTCACAATTTATGCTTCATTGTATATTACAAGCAATATATTATTATATTACATCCAATATATCAGCACTGCATGTATCCTATCTATCTTACATTCTATGTATCTGGCAGAGCACAATCTCTCAATGGGTTAGAACCTGCTCCTTCCATCTAGTCACATATACTCAATTTTCTGTCAATTCTTCTGACTAAGGGTTAATACTCATCACTACTCTTCAGGAGCAAAATATAAGTCTTGGTTGGACTTTGCTCTAAATTGTACTATTCGCATTTAGAATTAGCAACCTCTGAATACTAACTGATTGCACCTCATCTTGTGACTGTTGTAGCGTTAATTTGGAGTTGAACTAATTCTTTACAATTAACAGAACTGCATGAAAATAGCAGGAATTTCAATGTTTTAGCATTGTCTCGATAAACACTGGCACAAATTTATATTTAGAGCATGATTGGTTTTGCAGCTGCTCTTCTTTGCATAGTTTTTCAAGAGGTTATGGCTTCCATATTGCATGTTTCCTTTATAGCCCAAATCCGGATCCTTTTTTAAATTTTGAAATAGATCGAGATGGTATAAATTGATAGAACTGATGTGAACCCTTTCAGAAGAACTTCTATCGCAGTGAGCATAATGATTTGTAAGAATTTCTGTTGCAAAAGTTTCAGATCCAGCAAAAATGTGCACTATGGGGTCATATCAGTTCATAAGGTACATTCTAGCTGGATCCAGGCCTTAATATTCACCAAAAGCTTTACCTGCATCAAGATGAAAACTTAATTCTTATTAAAATTATATATATTCTAAATTGTTACAAAACAATATTTTGCTAAATCATGTCCTAAAATAACTATGAAATATCTATGAAAATAAAAGGGAAGTAACAACTATACTTGTTAAATATTTGAAAGTAAAATGTAATTACCTAAGTAGTTTCCAAGGATATAGGTCTGACACTGCTGATACATTAACATTTCATTCCATGTATTTAGAGAATTTTTACCTGAGTGCGATAGTAGATCCAAGCAGTAAACGAGCAATTAATTTGCACTGTAGGGCTTTTCTGATTGCAGCGGTATGCCCAAATCGAGATGACTACCCAGATGTTATCTAGCACATCATGTCTGCAAAAAATGCTACAAATTAAAAGGCTGAAGCTACAGTATTTTTATTGCTTCCTGCCGACTCAAAGCCATCATTTCATTGAAAGATCAAGAGCAAATCTTTGATCCGGTTTAATTGAAGACATTATTTATATTTTTGGTGTTTGACTTCTCTGCATGAATTTGCAATGTTAAATGAAATGCAATTAAAAAAACTCTCGCTTTTCATGTAATTCTGTTCATTGAGTGACTCACGTATTTATATCTTTAAAATGTCATTTTATGTATCAACTCATTTTGCCACTGTTTACTGCTTTGATATGTCCAACGTAGATCATGTTAAACACATTTTATGCAGAATCAGGCCTGTGTTATGCATGTTGAAACATGTTGGTCACGGGTAATCTCCATCATAGATCTATGTAACAATTAAGACAAAAACTGTCGGAGATGACTTTGTCAGCCTATAATTAGAAGTACTGGAGCTTCTTTTAGAAAAAAAAAAGAAGTGCTATAATAAGACAAGACAATGCAAGACAGGATCTTCAACTATTATTTTTGGAGAGATAAGAATGCTACAGACTTAGTTTTCATTAAAATTACACTAAATAGGAGGACTTATTCAATAATGATGGCTGAGTACAAAGGTCTAATCACAAGGACTATTTATCCTGGTAGAGGCCAGATTTGCTTTCCAAAGTCAAAAGCTAATCCTCTAATAGCTACTGATCGGTTTACTGCAGGATAGTAATCAAAAACAACAGGAAAGGTACAGGAAGAACAAATCCACATAATTAATATAGCAGAAAAAGAGAGATTTGTGCTCAGGTACAGCTTTCCCACCAGCAAGCCACCACCAGCGAGAATATTAAGCAGCAGAATAGTGACCAAATATCACTTGTGATCTTGTAAGAGTAGTAGTCAGTGGCAGTAGTGCTTTGGAGTAGCAAACACTGCAGATATACAACTATGAGTTTACGGCACAGAAAGAGTTTATTTCTGGTTTGAAGTGACTCGGACAACAAAAGGCCAGTTTTGGACCTGCAGCAGGAGCAAGTTATCTATTATCCCAGGTTTTTCGAAATGTATTAGCGAGCTACATATAGAGAAAAATTACTTCATAATAAGTCATATTTATAAGATAGTAGTACATATATAGTACATATATAATGCCAAGAACATTCCACTTAGTTCAAAACATATATAGTTATTTGCATCTGGTTATTAGTTCTAATTATTTTACAATGGATTTAAGGGACACTTTGGCTTTTTTGTGCAAAACCTCATGACCACTTGGTATTCACGTTTCTGTTGCAGTTGCCACTGAAACACCCAATGTTAGCTAATGTCATCACCTTGGTGGCGACTGGCTATTAGGCCTAAGGCCATCCTAAGTTAGGCTCACATGCATACCTGGAAGCCTGGGCAGCCACAAAAATAGTTGGGGGGGGGGTCTGGAAACGCGAACATAAGGTAGTAAGATGTTTTTTATGTAGATACTGTCAGTATTTTTAATTATAGCAGATACCAGGGTTATATTTAACATATGGGATTATATCAGCTTCTAAGAGACAATGGGCCTGATGTATTCAAGCTCTCCGAGGCTGGAGAAGGTACACTTTCATCCAAGAACCTGGGTGATCCAGCAAACCTGGAATTGCTTTTACCTGCATCAAGATGAAAACTTAATTCTTATTAAAATTATATATATTCTAAATTGTTACAAAACAATATTTTGCTAAATCATGTCCTAAAATAACTATGAAATATCTATGAAAATAAAAGGGAAGTAACAACTATACTTGTTAAATATTTGAAAGTAAAATGTAATTACCTAAGTAGTTTCCAAGGATATAGGTCTGACACTGCTGATACATTAACATTTCATTCCATGTATTTAGAGAATTTTTACCTGAGTGCGATAGTAGATCCAAGCAGTAAACGAGCAATTAATTTGCACTGTAGGGCTTTTCTGATTGCAGCGGTATGCCCAAATCGAGATGACTACCCAGATGTTATCTAGCACATCATGTCTGCAAAAAATGCTACAAATTAAAAGGCTGAAGCTACAGTATTTTTATTGCTTCCTGCCGACTCAAAGCCATCATTTCATTGAAAGATCAAGAGCAAATCTTTGATCCGGTTTAATTGAAGACATTATTTATATTTTTGGTGTTTGACTTCTCTGCATGAATTTGCAATGTTAAATGAAATGCAATTAAAAAAACTCTCGCTTTTCATGTAATTCTGTTCATTGAGTGACTCACGTATTTATATCTTTAAAATGTCATTTTATGTATCAACTCATTTTGCCACTGTTTACTGCTTTGATATGTCCAACGTAGATCATGTTAAACACATTTTATGCAGAATCAGGCCTGTGTTATGCATGTTGAAACATGTTGGTCACGGGTAATCTCCATCATAGATCTATGTAACAATTAAGACAAAAACTGTCGGAGATGACTTTGTCAGCCTATAATTAGAAGTACTGGAGCTTCTTTTAGAAAAAAAAAAGAAGTGCTATAATAAGACAAGACAATGCAAGACAGGATCTTCAACTATTATTTTTGGAGAGATAAGAATGCTACAGACTTAGTTTTCATTAAAATTACACTAAATAGGAGGACTTATTCAATAATGATGGCTGAGTACAAAGGTCTAATCACAAGGACTATTTATCCTGGTAGAGGCCAGATTTGCTTTCCAAAGTCAAAAGCTAATCCTCTAATAGCTACTGATCGGTTTACTGCAGGATAGTAATCAAAAACAACAGGAAAGGTACAGGAAGAACAAATCCACATAATTAATATAGCAGAAAAAGAGAGATTTGTGCTCAGGTACAGCTTTCCCACCAGCAAGCCACCACCAGCGAGAATATTAAGCAGCAGAATAGTGACCAAATATCACTTGTGATCTTGTAAGAGTAGTAGTCAGTGGCAGTAGTGCTTTGGAGTAGCAAACACTGCAGATATACAACTATGAGTTTACGGCACAGAAAGAGTTTATTTCTGGTTTGAAGTGACTCGGACAACAAAAGGCCAGTTTTGGACCTGCAGCAGGAGCAAGTTATCTATTATCCCAAGTTTTTCGAAATGTATTAGCGAGCTACATATAGAGAAAAATTACTTCATAATAAGTCATATTTATAAGATAATAGTACATATATAGTACATATATAATGCCAAGAACATTCCACTTAGTTCAAAACATATATAGTTAATTGCATCTGGGTATTAGTTCTAACTATTTTACAATGGATTTAAGGGACACTTTGGCTATTTTGTGCAAAACCTCATGACCACTTGGTATTCACGTTTCTGTTGCAGTTGCCACTGAAACACCCAATGTTAGCTAATGTCATCACCTTGGTGGCGACTGGCTATTAGGCCTAAGGCCATCCTAAGTTAGGCTCACATGCATACCTGGAAGCCTGGGCAGCCACAAAAATAGTTGGGGGGGGGGTCTGGAAACGCGAACATAAGGTAGTAAGATGTTTTTTATGTAGATACTGTCAGTATTTTTAATTATAGCAGATACCAGGGTTATATTTAACATATGGGATTATATCAGCTTCTAAGAGACAATGGGCCTGATGTATTCAAGCTCTCCGAGGCTGGAGAAGGTACACTTTCATCCAAGAACCTGGGTGATCCAGCAAACCTGGAATTGCTCTCTTAAAGTAATTTGCTATTTGTTAGCAATTGTTTTCAATCCTGGACCAGATCCATTCCAGATTTGCTGGATCAGTCAAGTTCACTGATGAAAGTCTATCTTGTCCAGCCTTGGACAGCTTTATTAAATCAGGCCCAACATAACAATACCTTTATAAAAAAAATTTTTTTCAAAAAATTTAGATACCTTTTGTCCCCAAAAACTCAACGTCCTAGAGCTCATCTTGCTAAAATACATTACCTAATTTGGTCCTAAGCCACTTTGTCTTGTCCTTCCATTGCATCAGATAACAATCCCCCTATAGACTATTCATATACTTTAGACAGCTAACACACACAGAAAGTAACTTAAAGCAGACCTCTCAATGGCGCTGGTCCTTTCCACATTCTGATCCCATATCGTCCTGGAATTCCTCTTCGTCTCAGCGAAGAAGCACCGGGTGCCACCATCTTCTGTCTTCTCTTCGATCTTCCTCTTGTCTTCTTGCTATATCACCCAATCACGCACTGCACAGGTGTGAGATTGGGTGATGTAGACGCTGTGAAGGGGAAAAAAGAGTGTATGTGTGGAATCAGCATTTCTTTCCCCTTGGTGGAAATGGCAGAGAAGGAGTAGCCAGAATTTCTTGGGATGCATGATATAGGTATCCCGGGAGACTCTGCACTGCACACCACAGTGATCAAAACTTACAGGGGCAGTGCTGCACTTTTTTTAAAAAATAGGGTGTTGGACTTAAAAAAACAACTACATTTTTTAAAAAACAACTACATTTTTACTTTATTTAGAGAGGTTGTCCACCCTTCTATGTGAAGTAAAAATGTTGAGTTTAGATACGCTTTAATGGCTTAGGAAGGTATTGATGTGACTTAACCAAAGACTAGATGTATTATTAGAAACATAGAATAGTGACAGCATAAAAATCTGATCATTTTTTATCCTTTAAGTCTTAGTGTAGTCCTAGTTTATCCCAAAAATGTTTAAAATTCTGTTGAGTGGCTCGTTCCTTCTGAAAGTCTTCTAAAGCTGTGTATACACTTGCAATTTTTGTCATTGGAAAGGATCGTGAAAGACTAAAACTAAAACAAAACTAAAAACTAAAACAAGGGACTGCACGATGCATGAACGGTGCTGTATATACAGCACCGTTCATGCTCTATGGAGAGGGGAGGGGGAGGGAGGGGAGCGACGGAGCGGCACCCTGCTGCGCGCTCACCCCCTTCCCTTTCATTAGGATCGGTTGTCGTCCATAGTCCCTGGATCCGGCAGGACGGTCGTTCGGACGATGGACGACACCGACTGTACACACGGCAGATTTTCACCCGATATTTGGCCGATGCCGATTATCGGGCGATAAAAATCTGCCATGTGTATGTAGCTTTAGATTCAGCTACTCTTTTAAACTCTGATAAAATGATACTTTCTAAGATTAGTTTTAAATGTTCCTTCTGCTAGTTTGGGTTCATGTCTTGCTCTTGATCCTAGTGGGACATTGAAAATACTGTCCTCTGGACATTATTACAATAATGTATTTAAAGGTTCATTTATGTTCTGTTTTTTCCTTCAAGACTGTACATGTAACATGTCTGCAGTTTCTAATTAAATGGCTTATACCTAAGACCTTTTTTTGCTGTAACTGCCCTTCACTGTACTCTTTTTATCTTATCAATATATTTTTGGAAGAGAACTGGACACTAGATTCTAAATGAGGTCTAAATAAGCATCTAAACATGCAATCTAACTAGATATCAATCTCACTAAATATATTTTCTAAAATGAAATTGATGGTTTTATTGGAAACCAGGCACTTTCTTACTGCATTGCTCAAATATATATTTTCTTTCTTAAAATATGTGCACCTATTATCATTAAGGTTATATTTCACTAGCAATACTGACATTTCTTCAAATATTGGTGCCATCATTAGTTGCTACCATGCTGTGACATATGGTGTGGAACTGTTTTCTCATAAAAACCCTGCTTTTTTATGAGAATTCACAGTTGAAACCAGAATTGGACCTTGCTTAGATGGCAATTTGTAATTCTCCCCTGACAAGTCCATTTACAGTGGCCTATCAAAATCTTCACAGCTTCCTAGCTGGTATATATTTTACTACTCATACTATTTGTGATTAGCAGCATCAGCCTTTATTTTATCACGTCTAAATGATGCTCATAATGAGCACAATACACTGACGCTTTGTTTCCATTGTGATTTGATTGATTTAAACTAAACTTCTCCAAATCTGAACACTTCTATGTAGTAGCACAAATGAGACGAGATGTGATTGGTTAGCAAGATCTACCGTGAATGCCTAAGGTATCTAGTGCAAACGTTAGTCACTAGAAATAGAACGCTAGAAATTGCCACTGTTTACTGTTCAGTGAAATGCTTCTGTTCTTTTGGATCATAAAGAGCATGGGGTATTGGTAGAACAGAGACTGTCAGGCAGTTCAACCACTCTGTTACCACTGCTATACTACCTATGTGAACAAGCCATTGCAAACAAAAGACACATTTGTCAGATTAATTCTTAGGTGGCACATTTGAATCTAATTGGTTAATATAGGTCAATGCATAAAATCCTGAATGCAGATTGTAACAAAAAAAAAGACCACTATGTGCTTTACAATGTGCCAATAAATTTGTCAGCATTAGTTATACAAGTAACTAATTCCACGTTTCAAAGCAAAATTCAAATATTATCCTTTTTGTTCTAGTTTAGACTTCTGTTTTCTGGTTCCTCTACCTTACCTAATAGCCATAAACAACTCCTAAAACTAAACATGACATAACAGGTGGGTTTAAGGTAAAGAAAGGAGTGCGAACAGTGTGTGATTGTTGTCTGAAACCTACCTCTGATGTATGAGAGCAATATTTTCCACTTAGTAGTCATCTGTGACCTGTTTCTCCATTTCCGACATGGCTCTTGGTTGGTGATGAAATCTCTTTGGTGTATACTGAGTCATATTAGATTATTAGATTAGTTTATTAGATTATCTTTCATCCTAGGCAGTCACCCATTCTGTGTCCCAGTGAAAGTGTGCAGGGCCAAGTTTACTAACTGGCCTATACTCCTGTAAAAGAGTACATACTCTTGGTGCCTGTTGTTGTATTCAGATTGCTAATGTTAGGTCAGTGTGATCCTGTACTTTTTTCTAGTTGTGCTTAACACCTTTCCTGTTTACAAACTGTACCTTATTACCAGTTGTGCTCATTCCTGTTTCTATAGTCCTATATTCTATCTCCAACCTCATATAACTCCTAGTTTATGTATGCTTACAGTCAGCTCAGGGTCTGCTACTTTTCCTACTCCTCACTCCTCACTCCTGTTCCTGGCTATACTTTCTCTCTTTCCTCTGTCTGTGTCACTCTTCTCTGCTAACTTGCAACGGCCTTAGTAAGCTTCCAATTATTATGGAGAAAACCACAAGTTTCTGACCACTTTGCAGACTAGCGTTTGTAAAGGATCAAATATGAATATATTGGGAACAAATATGTGTTGTCAACCTCCTAATAATAATGTAAGTTGATATAACACACTCAATTTGCTTAATGTGCCTGAGCCCTTAATGTCAAGTAGGGACAACTTATGAGAAAATGTAAGAACAGAACAGTAGGCTACTTGCGGCACAGAAAAACAGGACAACCCCTTTGTCTGGACGACCACAGCGGGCTCACTACTTCACTACTTCTATAAAACAACTCCCTATTTGGAGTACATGTCCTCTCAACTGAAGCTGGATTCAACTACTGGAATCTGGAGACATTGCCTATATCAATTGATCAACATTAGGTTTCATCCTTTCATTTTGTCTTCCTCTATCAATGTATAACATATCCAGACCCCCATTGATATTGATTGTGAAATTCTACCCTTCTTGAACCCTTTCTATAAGGAATATTTTCATTAACAACCCTAATGAATCTTCCCATGATACACGAGTCTGTAAGCCCCCCAACAATTATCAGTGTCTGAACCCATAAAAAGCACCTCAATATTTTTTTTTTTGGGTATACACCTGACTATTGATATTCATATATTGCTTTTATTCTTAATTGGGCATACCATCAACACTGTAATGTAATGGCCTCTATTATCCACTGAAGAAGCCCACATGGGCAAAACGCATTGGGATGAGATCCAACTTTTTGTCTCTCTGATTCCTGATACACATTTGTAAAAACTTTGTTGAAAGATACAGTGTATTTACCTCTTTTACTCCCATTTTTTATTGTTTTTATTATTCTTGTATATTTATTAAAAGGGATTTTTCAATTTCATACAATACCTAAAAGTTTTTCTGTGCTGCAAGTAGCCTACTGCTCTGTCCTTACATTTTCTTAAAAGATCAAATAACTTAATCATTATATTCTTGGGTTCAGTCAAGTAAAAGGTGGATACATAAGGCAAAATATGGAACTTTGGACACCTGGCATTAAAAAGGGCACAACTTTACAATGTTAGTACAAATTCTGTAATATTTTATATTAATAATACTACAGTAATATTTTAGTAGTAATTCAGTATTAATTCAACAATAGTACTAGAGTACTAGGTGTAGTTTAATTGATCATTTATATAAACAACATAGAACAGTACCATACTTTACATGTGGAGTTAAGAAAATTACATTTAAGGTTAAGAGTAAGCATAGTGGCATATCAGTTCCAGCCTTTCCATGCATAGGAGTTCACCACCCCCATTTCATGGAGTTTGCCCTGTGCAATCCTCTTGCTGTCCGGTGCTTTCTCTGCTGAGTCCTTTGTGAGACGTTCAAGGAGGTTGGTTATATTTTCTTGGCTGAGAACTTTCTTTTTTTGTGACTTGGGAGGATGATATTTGCTGGAACAAGTAGCACACCTCAGGTGAAGCATTTTTTTAAGATTTTGAGCTCTGATGAAATGAGAATAAGATGAAATGAGGATGAGATGAGGAGAGAAGGTTGCAGGGTTTTTGCAGTCTTTTTGCAGTCTTTTTAGGTACAGAGCCTTCAAAAAATAAATACAAAAAAAAAGACAATTAAAAATTTATAGTGGAATAATTGGTCTGGAGCAGTGTTTCCTTTTTAGGGTTCCGTCGAACCCAAGGGTTCCTCCAGAGGTTTCTGGATGTTTCTTTAGCTTTGATCAATTTGTGGTTCTTGGGTCAGTTTACATGACACCATTGGTATTTTTGGCTATCTGTAGGACCAGCAATATATGAAGCCTTCTTTCCACTGACCATTACACTAATGTCCTGTGTGATGTGCATATTGTGATTATAAAAGTGTAATGTAACATTGGTCTAGAGTTACACTTTTGCTAGGGCTTTCAGTCTATGGTAATGGAAAGGAGAAAACATGCTTTATGCCAGTAGGGTTCTATATTATCTACTCGTGGCTTATTTACCCAGATTGTTAATAATAATATTATTCAGTATAAATTGTGATCTGTCATTTTTTTAATTGATTTTTGTGTAAATGTTACAGGTATCTATGCAGTGGTGAAGCTTCAAACCTATGAGTCCTGATGAGAAATGTGGACCTGGCCCTTACCTCTTCTTCCACAATACCTACTCAACACAGCTGCCCCTGTCCTCCTTTTTAATATAATTCAATAAATAAAAGTAAAATAAAAAAGGTGAAGGAACCCAATAATGTTGAGGTAAGAGTCACAGAGGAGGAATCGGTGAGGATGGGGATGGAGGATTGCAGTGTCAGGATGAAGGGGTCATATTTAGATAAAACCCACCTACAGAAGAGTGGATATAGATAGAGCTTACAGCTCTAAAAGCTCAAAGTAAACAAAGTAAGGGAAAATCTTAGTAATACATTATAATAATTTAGAAAGCAATAACATACTAAGCTGAGGACTCACAAAACACATGCAGGACTACATCTATTCTATATATATGTACTTCATAAATAACGTAACAAGTGTCTCATAACTGTCTGGGAGTTGTTCTAACACTTCATGTTTACCCTGATACATATTGAAGGCAGCCTTGTGGAAGAATATATGCAGGAAACAGAAATGGCAAACAATAAAAAATGCTTCAACAGCAGAATCTGCACTAAGAACAAATAACTGGAATAATAATATGCAACGTAAAACATATTAATATTGCGTGCAAAAAGGCAGGTCACCTAAAGGCAAACTATTGAATAGAATAAAAGTAGAATAAATCAGCCAAGTTAAACAACAAAGGCCACAAGTATTAAATACGTCTTAGAAGTTTTAGATTCTGAATGCACATATCAGTCCAATGAAAGCCTGTATTATTTTTAACTTGGTTCATAGACTGGGGCTATAAGTCATATGATCATGAACATTTCTTCACTTAGAAACAAAAAAAAATTAAAAACAGCTAATGTGTAGTATATCGTCTTAGAAGATCTAGTATTACCTTTTATTTATTAAGCTCCAGCATATCGTGCAGCTCTGTTCAATTATTAGGGCTGCAGCTGAACTTGCATACATAAGTACAAACTATAAGGAAAGAGGACCTTGTACAAATGAGCGTACAATCTATGAAGGCTGAGAAAGATGGATAGGCAGGTTTGAAGATGGTTTGAAGATGTGGGTGTTGAGGGATAATTTAAATATGTTTAAAGTGGGACCAATTCTATTGGGATTGGGTAGGAATATGTGGTTATTACAATAACCTCTTGTTGGAAATAATATTGGTTATTTACAACACCTGCTATCCCAAACAGTCACCAGAAAGATACCTTTAAAAGATGTACTATATGATATTTAAGATGTTAGGTTGGTAACTCTTGCTACATCTTCATTTCTAATGTTTTATAGAAAACAAACATTTCTGGATACTTATTTTATTTTCAGACAGGGCAAAGTCAGAAGCTAAATTGTGGATTGGGATGAACAAAAATGCTTCTGGCATTCTCGTGAAAAATTTCCTTGAAGTTCCGATGGTTCTGTAAAATTTCGCCAAAATCAGAAATCACTATAGGAGGATTATCACGGCTGCATTCATAAATACAGCCGCAATAATCCTCCTGTCAGTGAGCGATCCCCGGGCACTACAGGTCAGAATGAGGACAAACCCTCATTCTAACCTGTAGTGCCCGGGGATCTCTTACTGAGAGGAGGATTATCGCGGCTGTATTTATGAATGCAGCCACGATAATCCTCCTCTCCGTGAGAGATCCGCCATGGCTGCATTTATTGAGATCGGGTGTGCGATACCTGGCACTAGAGGTAAATTCTCGCTTGTCAACCCTAAGTGTGGACACTTTGTTAGCCCTGCCTATAATGATTTCCACAAGTCTTGGCTTAAGATACACTTTCACAACAAATTAAATGTAATGTCAAGCTTTCTCCATGAACTTCTTCATCTACTACATTTTGTCACATATATAGGTTCTCTTCGCATTTTTTCCATCATATAGGTGTTTTCTATCTTCCGGTACAAAGTTCCTGTATTCATATTTATTTAACATATAAAAACTTAAATTTAGGTATTTGGTGTTAATAAGCACAAGTCAATAAGAGTTTTAGCATTTCTTCTACAGAAAAGTGTATTATAACAAATTACACCTAAACACTGCACACATTCTAAAAAGATTAGTGATATGTGCTAGTTCTTTTATAAACGTAAATAAGTAAATTTCAATATTAATGGCTTTAGTAGAGAACCTGGCAAGCTTATAATGAAAAAGCATTCCTGGTTGTTGGAATTATAATGCAGATTACAGTCATACCTGTTTATTGTATCCTGCTCCAGCCAGTCTCTCAGGCAACAGTCATGCTGAATATTCCAAATTTATTCTAGTGTCCAAATCAAGCTTGCAGCTTCTTTTAGGGAATATAATTGCAGGGATGGACCTGCCTGCTCTCCTTAGAAGATGTCTTATACCAGATATATATATTAACAACAGTGTAACTTTGCATACAATTAAAAAAACAAACATGAGAATATATTGCTTTTTGTCAGAATTTTCAACTTGCTTGCTAACAAGATTTTAACTGGATCTGGCCTTGCCTCTGATTTTTGTGGCACTTTCCATTGCCATTAGATACGTACATAATTGCTGATGTGACTTGTTCTGCAAGTTTACTTTGAAAGAGAAGTAACTAGGCACTAAGAATAAACACATAACTGCAGATCACTAATTGTATTTCCTTCTTGTCTCACCCAACCAGAACTGATTGTCCAGCTTTGTTACTTATACATTTTTCTGGTGAATATTTCTGCAGAAAATCTTGTTTTATGCTAATTAGTGATACACATACGCATGAAAATCAAAACTGTGCAAACTGATGATCACCTTTATCACTAGCATTTTATTATATAATATCTATTGCTATAAGACAATACTACTATGATATTATTAGCAGCAAACTACATATTTTTATATATATATATATATATATATATATATGCATAAACGTTTGGTCACACAGTTGCTTTTCTATTTCTGGAGCACAGGCACTGCAAATGCAAGGACAGTGCATACAAATGCATTGACCTGAGGTGTGGTTTTCTGCTGCTTGAGGTATTGCAGCTGTTTGCTATGTGCAACCCCATGTCTGAATAGGACCAAAGGGCTAAATAATTAAACTTGTGGGTATGGATAGCTGATTAACTACTCATCTACTACCCATCTACAGTTTCCTCCGTGTTTTAGCATTGAAATAAATGGGCAGATGAAATGTTAGATCTTAGAGGAGGCAGTAGATGGGAAATAATGTGTAATGGGAAGAATTGATAAGCGATTAAAAAGCAAGCAGTAGGGATGAGAAAATTTTCCTAAACTTCCGATGGGTCCACAAAATTTCGGCGAACCAATTTCGCGAAACCATCAGAAGATCGAGGAAATCATTAGGATCCCCGGCACTAGAAGTTAATTAATCTCTAGTGCCCTGGGATCGCAGTGGAACTGCAGATGAACTATTAATGGAGTTTCTCCATTGAGAGTTCATCTGCAGTTCAGTTTCCACAGTCACTGGGCTGATAAGTACAGCCTGGTGACCGTGGGAACTAAACTGCAGATGAACTCTCAATCGAGAAACTCCATTGAGAGTTCGACGACAGTCACAGCTTGCGTGCCTCCAATCAGCTGAGACCACAAAAAGTTCTTATCAGCCCGGTGATTGTGGGAACTGAACTGCAGATGAACTCTCAATGGAGAAACTCCATTGAGAGTTCATCTGCAGTTCCACTGCGATGAACTCTGCGATTCCACTGCGAAATTGTAAGCAAGAACAGCGAAATTGTAAGCAAGAACAGCCGGTGTAAATTTGCCAAACAAGATCGAATTTAAAAAAAAAAAAAACATTGATCACCTCAGCGTGTGATCCCCCGCACTACAGGTCAAATGGGCACAAGTCTCCCCATTCAAAACCTCTAGTGCTCTCCTCAGCCTTCCTCAGCCAATCAGAGAGCACTAGAGGTTTTGAATAGGGAGACTTGTCCCCATTTAACCTCTAGTGTGGGGGATCACACGCTGAGCTGATCAAGGTTTTTTTTTTTTTAAGTTCGATCTCGTTTGGCAAATTTACACCGGCTGTTCTTGCGTACAATTTCGGTAAGCGAGAACGACTAAATTTGCCGCCAGATCGAGATTTAAAAACTCGCTCGCTCATCCCTAGCAGGCAGATTGGATAGGCAATTAATGAGCAGCAGGCAGGATGGATGGGAGAATAATGAGAAACAGACAGGCTAGATTGGTGATAAATGAGCAGAAGGCAGACATTCAGCCATCTGTAACCACCCATTGACCAGCTGTGAACAGCTACTACTATTTATCCAATACCCTTGCTACATGCTAAAAATACCCACCCATGAAGTAGGAAGCAGGTGTAGAGTATATTAACTTTAGAAAGTAAGATTTCAATAATATTTCAAGTCACATTTACTTTTTCTAATATTCTACTCCTTGCGGAGAAACTTCTACTTTGCTTACTGAGAAACTGCTTGTTTTGCAGAACAGACTTGTATTTTATTGAATTAAGAATACTGTTTCCATAGCAAGAGAATCTTGTTTGCTATTTATGCAATCTCTTCATTTACACATATTTTCCACTGGCAGGAATATCTAAGACCTCCCCTCAGTTTTAGAGGGTGCTCATGCCAGTGACCCTGGTCAGAATTGAACTTGTCCTCATATCATGCACAATGAAGCATTTGAGATCTGTACTTGTGATCTCTACTAGGCAGTGTGGAGAAATCCATTTTCAAATTTCACATCAGAAGCAATAACATCTAAAAAAAGGTATGCATTTAAAATTTTTAGGGAGATAAGGGAAGGTTTAAAATCAGTCTATTATTTGCCATCCAATATTTATTATGAAGATTTTCTCATGATTTCCCATCCTGAGGACTAGAAAAAATAGGAAATAAGTGGTTTCCTCTCCAATGGGGCAAACCCCACTAGAACAAATGTCCACAATTGAAAATTTCTCTTTTATTTTTGTTCCGGTGGCAACTCAAAACATTGGATTTACCCCCATTTTAATAGCCAGTGACAATGGTGGTGGGGACAGCTACAGAGAGCTCCCTAATAAATTATTGTGAGGCCACATGGCAGTAGCTCTAACCTATCACTACTTCATTCATCTATCCATGTTTGTCCTTTATACATATCTTACCTCTTTTTCATTGACCTCTGTTTCACTGACCAAATTACAGTACGCTAATAAATCAGATTAGACACATGGGGAATTTTACACCAATATTTATAACTATGATTGGGGCTACTGTCTGTAGGATATGGGGGTAGTGGCCAGGGTGAGATCAGATAAAGTGGGGGTATAAGTAAGGGAGATAATAAAGTGCTACATTGGCAAAAACATTAAATAGGTGTATAAAGCTATATGTAAAAAATACAATTTAAAATCGGAGATACAGAAAGCCTTCCAAGCACGATGATTGAATTGGAATTCATTCAGAAACCTGTCTCAGTGCAATGGATAATTAATTTCCAAGGCCACACTGTGTTTAGGAAAGAATAGAGAGACAATGAAGGAGAAGGCCTTTGTTTGTTTGATAAATCTTGTTTAAGAGGAACTCCTAATAAAGCTAGGTGTGAGGAATGTGGCGGTGTGTAGTCTCCATGGATATATAAACATTGTACAGGTAATACACGGACATTGTTATAAGCCACTGCAGACTGTGCTGAATTCCAACTACCGCTACAATGTAAAATAATCAGCATTCAGGGACCTTGCAATGACTATCCAAATATCCAGACATTAAATGTGACACCGGGCCTTTCAGTAAATGATAACTGAAATAAAAAAGTAAGTTTTGTAGTAAGGTTTAGGGGACAAATCACCATATTAGAAGGGAAGTCAAAGAACAACTGACCAAGAATGCCTAAAATAATATAATATATTATAGTAGAGTTGATTTTTGAAATATCAAAGGGCCTATAGAATTAGGAGTTTTAAGAAAAGCACGGTTTCAACAGGTTAGAAATCTATTTTGTTTTGTAAGGTTTCAAGAAAACAGAGAGAAATCTAATAAACATATTTAAATACATTACAATATTTAAATAAATTTTGTAGCAAGAACAATGCAAAAAAATTATATAAAATAATGAAAACCTACATGAAATAGGATCATTTAAAGATGATTGTAACGCACGGAGAGACAGGACCACTAGGGGGTGCTATGGCCCCCACGGAGGTGGCATGAGCCCTATGAAGGGCCAAGGTGCAGAGTCTAAGCAGTAACCAAGTTTTCTCCAGAGCCTCTGATGGTGAGGATGTTGCGCTGCTGGTTGCAGTCCTTGGGCACACCAAGGTAGGCAAAACACGGTACCAAATCACAACACAGAAGGATAGTCAAGGGAAGCCGGGAAGTGGGGGTCGAGGCAGGCAGCAAGCAAGAGAGGTCAGGTCACACGCCGGGGGTCAATAGCCAGGGATCCAGGAGACAGACACCAGTGACACAGGGGCCACTGCAGGCACAGGGAACACAGGAGACACTGGAAACAGCAGGAGGTACAGGTGATGCAGGGATATCCACAGACATATTTTTTATATTTTAATAAAAAGTATGTCATTTCTAAATTGTATAGATTGAAGCAGGTCCCACTTATATTTAAAACATATGAGCTTTTGACCTTGCAGTTTATGCACAGTATAGGGCTATACAAACGGTGAGTCCTTTCTTAAAGCATACCAAAACTTAGAATTTTTACTTTACATTAAAGGGTAGACAATCCATTTATTTTAAGTAACAATTTTGTTTGTTAGTGTTTTTTTTAAGTGCAACACCCTCTTCTTTTTTAAAAAGGGTGCAGCACCGCTACCTTCACCGCCCCCTCAAGAATGAATGGGAGCGCAGAGCCTCTCAAGATACCTACATCACGCATCCCAGGAAGCTCTTGGCTCTCCTTTCATCAATAGGGAAAAAATTGCCAATCTCACTGTGAGTTTTTTCCAATCTATGTCACCGGATCTCGCGCCCGTACAGTGCCAGATCAGGTGACGTAGGAAGAAGAACGTGGAAGAAAAGAATAGAAGACCTGGGCGCCTGGTGCTCCTTCCGCACTGGGTCAAAGACAGATACCGGGACGACACGGGACCCGATGGAAGAAACTTCTTGACGGACAGACTGATCTGCGGCATTGAAGGTAAGTGTGATTTTTTTGTTTTGGGTTTACTTCTGCTTTAATGAGTGGAATGTAATTTGTATAACTGTAAGTTGGTCATATTGCAGTTTATACTTTGCATGTACAAAATAATGAGTAGGGATTTTTCTCACTATGCCTTTCATAGACTACCGGTCTACTTCCCCAGGAGCTTTGTAGAGGCTGTTTGATATCTGTATAAGCACAAGGACTAAATTTACTATACATGGGCAATCATGTTTGATATGAAAGCAGACTGCTATATTTTGTCATTTCAAAGCAATATAACTAATAGTATGAAGTATAAAATTAACAGAACAGAGTAAATAGAGCAGGTAAAACACTTGATGAAGATAGTATTGGAGAAATGCTGTTAAGGACTTGAGACAGATGGAAAGGGAAATGCTACAGCTCATCCAGATGTAGTCACCAAAAGTTAGCATCGGGACGAGCTGTTATGGTTTCCGTCCTTCTGTCAGAAGTCCCTTAAGGTTTATCTCAATTACCATTGATTTCTTCGTTTTTCAACAATCATGGGAATATGATCTTGGATGTCTGTTATTGTGATGTGGCATCCAATAGGAGTCATGGTACTTGGTATATGCTTTGGTGAAGTCAACAGTGTCAACAGTCAAGAGCAATTTTTCATATGTCTTGCATTTATTCTCACATGGTATAGGAATAAAATGAAAGATGGCATTCTTGACCTCCTTCTGAAAATGCTATTGGCCGGTCTTTAGCCCAATACTTTAAAAATTCCAGACCCAGAATATGACTACAGATCAGAAAGGTCAAATGAATATGAATATAAATGCAGAAATGTCAGATTTCCTTATGAATTCTTATTTCAGCCAGTAATAAAACAATAGGGTCAACACGATAACTAGGAAACGAGGAGCACCAGCATTAAAAATGTTACTCTTATGAAAAGCTTCTTTACCTGATATAACTATCTTTTTTTTTTCTATCACAACAGCAGTACTTTGAGGATAAAGCAACCCCGCAATATAAACCTTTTAGATAACCTCCACTTATACTACCATAATGCTTAGAATACAAAGCCAGCCATGCAGTGCATTATCATCAGGCACACAACTTGGCCTTGGGTTTCATGCTTGATTCTCCAAGGTCTACATAATTACACAACAACGAAAACACTGTCACATCATATTACTCAATTAAATATGTGCTTTATAGTTGTTCCCGCTCTGCAAGTGCTGGAGTTTAATAATGTAGAGGTAGATTTATTTGGCAAAATTGTTATTAGTTTATATTCCACAGTATTGTAGTGTTGTTCCCTTTCCAAATACTGATCTCTTTGTAATTTAAATCCGGTGGTATGTCTAGTCTTGCTGCTTCCTGAGGCTCTTATTAAAATAGCATCTTTCTCATACTTTTAGAACTTTACAGCCTTCAGGAGCTGTGATCAGTACAATATAAAAAAATATATTCTTTATTAGTACACCTAATAAAACAGAACAAAGCTATTATTCTAGTCACTTGTTTGACATAAAAAATTGAACAGATTATTACAATGAGTCATAAAGAAAAAGACAGAAAAATTGGAGAACAGGGGCATCTTGGGAAACTGACCTGGTAAACCTAAGCATGTTACTCTCTATATTATACCTAACATACATACAGCATAAAAATAAATAGAAAGGTTTCAGATATAGATATGTAGATTGGCAGGCAAGTGGAAGAAGGCTTATTTAACCACAGGTATAGATAGGGCAGGGGGAAACATATACCAAAAGCTAATACCCTAATAGACTGCTTTGGTAGGTTGGAACAGGCAAATCTTCCCAGGTTCAATTCACCAAAGGTTTTGCAAATTCTGTTTAGGTTGCCAAACCCAAATGTTTTAGATAATTCCGTTGAAGTCTAATCAAGGTAACTCTTGCTAGTAAGTTCTGGCCATTTTAGGGGTAATAGATAAACTACTGTCACAAAAGCATAGGTAGCTTGGGACAGCCATTAGGGACATGTGGTGGTGGGGATGAAAGGTGTGTTGTTGGTGTTTGTTTTTTTATGTGGCTATAAATGCTGCTACAATCTAAAATACACAAATCATTGAAATAACATGTTTGAGAACATGTTATAATTTTCACATACAGTCTCAGTGACAGCAGTAGCAGGGTATCTGAGTGACTGCAGACTCTTTTAAGGTTGGTTTAGCAAGTGGCAGACATAAATTGACCATTCATTCCCTAAAGCTTTCTTTGTTCTTCTTGATGCAAAACTGTCTTGGCACTGGTCATTTTCTTTCAAACTGGTATTACGAATGAAGAAACTTCTGATAATATGTGTAAAAATGGCCAACCCAATGAGCAATATTTACATATTACCTCTTTAGTCACTGAACATTTTTTTTAATTTTGGCAATATCTGGGTTCCACATTTTATATGGTTTTTGAGTTTGTAGTCTACCCTGATATATAGTCCCCACACTCGGGATCATCCAATGAGAGGCTGTTGTAATGGTACATCCGTCTCTGACCCCTCTTCCACAGATGGCTGCAGCTGACTTCAGAAATGGCATTGCTTTGCTTATAAAATTTGCTTGCTTTCTCATACTGTGACTGTTAACCAAGTGAAATTACAGCAAATATTTCTAGTTCTAAACAAGTAATATAAAGAGGTATTACACATAGTTTTGAAATGTCAGTATTAGGTTGAAATAGGTCTGGCAACAGAAGTAGATCTCACAATAAACCAGCAGCCACTAGTGAATCCTCAGCTAAAACTCAACCATTTGGATGTGGATCCAGAATTCACCAAACTATGGGTAGCTGTAAGGAACTTACCCGCCCTGTGAGCCCGCGGTGTCCCTGGGGTTCCCAGCCACAGAGGGGGACGCCACAGTAGCAGGCAGCATGGCCGAGGCTGCTGCCCTGCTCCCAGCTTGTCTGTCTCTACAGGCGGAGGGATCCGCTCTGGCCAAAGTACTGTTCAGCCAGGCAGCAGCCCTTGCATCGCTTTGGATGTGGTTCCTGCTCCCAGCACTCCTTTGCAAGTGCAAAGTAGTGCACGTCCTAGGGGTACTGTGGGAAGAGGTGCGCGTGTCACCATGCGTCCCTCTTGTACCCCCCGAGGGCGTGGCACTCGGCTGCCTCGTCCTAGGGCGGGACAGAGTTAGTTTGAATTCCCTGCGGCCAATCAGCTGCAGGGGATTTACTCAGTCTCCTATCAGACAGTGCCAGGTGGCGCAAGGTGATTGGTCATCCTGGCCATTTAAGGAGAGCCTGTCCATTACACCATTGCCCGATATAGCCTCTGTTACACAGTGTGCTTGGGTGTGTCTTGTATATGTTAAACTTTATCTGCTTGTCATCTCCTCAGTGACCTGGTCTGAATCTAACTCTGATTGAACTCTGCCAGCCCTGACCTCGGATTGTTATTGACCATTCTGCCTGCTGCCAGCCCTGACCTCGGATTGTTACTGACCTGCATTTGCCTTATCCTTCTGTACCTTGCTTGATTGAAATTAACCCTTGCTGTGCTGTGCTGTTTTGAATAAACCTGATTCAAGGATATCTGGAGTTGGTAGTGGTTTGTGTGCCCAGGCGCATTACAGTAGCAGTAGGAGGGAGCAGCAGCACTACTAAGCACACTATTACCAGTGGTAGCAGACCGAAATAGGTCTTGTTATGCATGTTTTCATAAGGTGATCTGTATCGGCAACTGTTCTAAATGAAGTAATTGAGAAAAAGAAGTAATTGCCCCACCAACAAGAACCCTACTGCCACTACCATAACCGCTAACAGTACAAGAGGAAGAAAAACGATCCCTAAAATTGAGAAACCACTCCTAGTGATTTTTTTGCAAAAAATAATAATTTCAAACCTGTTTTAAAAAAATTCTGAATTCCTGCTTGAGTTTTAAAAACATCCGCTGATAAAATTAAATTACTTTAGTATGACTTGTATATAAAACAGTGAAGGTTGTGTTTTTTGGTTTAGTAGATGTCCTATCTGCAATAAAATACCTTACATGCTTGATTGTAGTTTTTTAATTGCACTTACATGTCTTTGCTCCAGCTGGGATGTGCCATCTTCACTGGATCTTCTTCCTAGACTTGGGTCTTGGTCATCTAGATTGAATGGTCCACAATGATCTAACTCCCATGAGCTCATTCAATCCCAGCAGTCGCAGGGAAAGCCGGATGAGTTAGGTCTCTTGGCATAGTATTTTGTGACAAATGTGGACAGCGATCAGGCAGGTAAATGTTTTTTTGCAGATCATTGCCTGCCCCTTTCTACAATAAAGATCTGCATAATCATTCATTTTCAAACTGGAACTTTAATTCCTCTTTATAAACTCAAACTTATAGGAAGCCTAATGTGAAAGGAACTGGCCTTGTGGAACTTTTTTAACACAGGTTTGCACAGAAAAGCATATTTTTGCTGCTGCTGGTTCAGTGAACACAGTTTCACCTCATTTACTAGCCCAAGTAAATATTTTCTTGGAAAATCAAAATCCACTTTGTGATGTAAGTATGTATTAGCCCTTTACTAAATCAGCCATACTTTCTACTTCCTATAAAGAGCATCCTTCTAAGCAATAAGCAACACATTGCTCTATAAACTGGTGTTATAAAGTGCATAAAAAGCACAATTTTACTTTAGTCTTCGAATAAGAATTCCCTATCTGGTTATTTTTGGCTGTCTGTGTCCCACAGGAAAGATTTCACTTTCTTCCACGGATGCTTTGTGAAATTATGTGGAATTACTATCTTAAAAAATTGTTATGGGAACATATGTCCCTAATGGATAATTTACCCTAACTTCTTGCACTAATGACAACTGTAAACTGTTGGATTTCTCCTTAATTTCTCTGCCAGAGATAATGGTCACCAGAACAAATAGGGATACATTTAGCCAAAAACTACAAATTACAAACTATATTTTAGTAATTGAATGTTGACTTTGCTCATTTGGAACCCAGGCCTTGGTTTTTAAATTACACCCAAGGCGGCAATATTCACCATACAATGGCTATTCCTGGAATGAATGGTTTGCACATAATGGGAACGGGACAGCAGAAAATGAATCACTTGGCGAAGAGAGATATTTGGAATATCTTACACTTTATATATTTGGAAACTAAATTGTTTTTAAAAACTATGCTATGGTCTTCAGTGTCACCACATAGAAGACAAAAACTTAAAAAAGCAGAGAAAAGGAAATCCAAAAGTGTATAATTATAATTCCTGGTAAATTTTTTATACAGTTGAGTCAATCAAATGAGACTCGTAACTATGGGACAAAAGCTTTTGTTCAAATTAAACTTTTTAGGTTTTAATTTAATAATATTCTTAGTGAAGATTTATCATCCTTTTATCCAAACTTTTTGCACATTGGTTTCAATTAGAAAATGTCTGAATCAATTTTAATCACAATTCATACATTTTCTATGAACATATTAAATAGATTCTATGAATCCAATATTAAAAATCTGTGAATATTGGGTAAAATTTAGATGAATTGTGGGTGGCAACAATTATAAATAGAACATTAAGGGAGTCCATTTATAATTGTTGCCACCCAAGATTCACCTAAATTTTATCCACACACATTTACGCACAACTTTTCAGTGTACACATGAGTTATATTTTTACAATCGGCAATTCCTGATCAACATCTGCCCAACAAAAGGTAACCAAATTATTTTGCTCTGGGCAGCAGAGATGGAATATTTTTGAATGTTATAAATTATAGGCACTTACAGTTTAGTTTATGTGTAAAGTAACCCCCAAGGGGTAGACAACCTTTTTATGTGAAGTAAGACATTTTTTTTTCTTTAACACTCTTTTTTTTTGAAAAAAAAAAGGGTGACGTTTTCATCCCTGAAAATGAGAGCTTAGAGCCTCCTGGGCTACCCATGTCATGTCTTGGGAGGTTCCTGGCTGCTCCCTCTGCGCATGCCCGTAGCCAGAAGGAGGAGGAAGATGGACGAAGATGGTGGCTCATGGCGCTTCCTCCATGCTGAGATAGAGACAGGTAGCAGGATGGCCCAGGACCCAATTGAAGACATCTCCGACAGGATCGAGAGATCTAAGGAATTAAAGGTGAGTGAGGTTTTTTTTATGTTCAGTTTATTTCTGTTTGAAATAGGTTGGGTTTACTTTGCTTTTTTGTACCCTAAGACTTAGTTTACATGGACTGTTTCCCCAAAATTAAATTCATCATTTACAACACCATGTTTGAAATTTATATTCATTCTAGTGCACATAAGGGTGTTTTTCGCTGTAAAAAGATCACAGGTTGCATCATTTGGTGACTCCAAAAAAGCTAACACTCCCCTTGAACTGAATATATTTATGTGCATTTATAGACATTTATGAGTGTTTATAGGTGTTTAATGACATGTAAAGGTGTTTACCCCACTGCTCTCCTCTTTAACCTCTCTTAGCCAAAAAAAAAAAGGCCTTTTTTTAAATATTGCAAAAACGCCTATAAGCCCTGTAGGTGCTTTTCTAGGCTTTTTTAAGTCTAAATATTATTAGCTTTACTGTAAGTGTAAAGACTTTAAATTCGTTTTTTTATGTTTGCAAAGATAGAATGTTTAATAGAAAAAAAATTATTACAGAAAAGTTAGACATAAGAAAAGTATTCCATCTCTCTGAAGTATGCTACAATGATGTCTACCACAAGGTGGCACTGCTGCAGCATGATACCTTAAGTCCTGTTATGCACTGCCACCAGAGTTACATTTCATTTGTAGAATCCAGCATTCTTATCCTAAACATTTCTTGTTTAAGTTTTAATAAAAAGTCTAGTGAACTGATATGCTCAAATCAGGATGTATAGAAGATTTGGCCAGTGTGCTACAGGCAGAAATTTTCTAAATGGATTTACTGAATGGAAATGAACATGAGCAGGGGAAAGTTTCCACAAAGATAAATAGAATGCTTGCAGTGCAGATGGATGTATCATTTATGTTCCATAGTTTGCAGTCTCATTTTGCAGTGCATATTGAATTTGCTATTAATATTGTTTTGCTTCTTATAGTATGAACAACAAAATCCAATTTTTATTTAATTGATGCTAGTAATAATCTCATGTATTCTTATATACTGCAAGATACCCCCATAGCTAACCATATTGCCTGGCCAAAAACAAAGTACAAACAATTGAATATGGGAGAGCCTGAATGCTGTGTAAAGTCTTCTCCGACACATCCCAAACATCCTCATTGGGGTTAAGGTCCGGACATCACATGTGCAAAAGTGATGTCTCATTCTCCCTGGACCACTCTTTCACAAGTTATGTCTGATGAATACTTGCATTGTCCTCTTGGAATATATCCATGTCATCAGGAAAGAAAAAAACCATTGATGGAAAAACATGGTCATTTACTATATTCTGGTAGTCAGCTGACCTCATTTTTTGGGCAAATAACATTGCTGAACAAAGACCTTACCAACTGAAGCAACACCAGATCATACCTCTGCCCCCACAGGTACCCTAGATCATAAAACTGCCCCCACAGGTACCCCAGATCATAACACTGCCCCCACAGATACAGCAAATCATAACACTGCCCTCACAGGTACCCCCTAATCACAACACTGCCCTCACAGGTACCCTAGATCTTAACACTGCCCCCACAGATACCCCGATCCACACACTGCCCCCACAGGTACCCCACATAATAACACTGCCCCAGCAGATACCCCAGATCATATCACCACCCCCAGATGTACCCCAGATCATAACATTGCCCCCACAGGTACCCCAGATCAGAACAGATTGCCACTTTATAAATAAAGTGAACAAGACTTTGATGCAAAAGTGGTGAATAGGCTGAAAAGTGGCAATTTTTTCAGCTGACTTACACATAAATAGAGAAGTGCAGCACTGTGTAATAATACAGTCATGTTCATTCCTGTCTATATGAGCCCCATGGTTTAGTAGATCAGGTGTAAGATTTTTTTTTTACACAAAATGTTTTTTTATTGAGAAATAAAACAAGACATAAGTGTTACAGACATAATTATATCTCATATAACAATAAAATGACACCAAAAAAAGAAGAATAAAAAGGGGGACTAGAAAGGGAATAACAATAGGCGGTCCATTTTTCAGCATCTAGAATAATTAGCATTAAAGTAGCAGAACACAATAATAATATAAAAAGAAAAAACATAGAAACAACTTACAAACCCACTAGAGATTGTTCAAAATCAACACACATATATTATCTGAAAACATAAACATTTCCCACAGGTCTAAGATTTTTTAGGTGCACTGGTTTGAATTCATCAAAACTGCCAGATATACAGAATACAAGGTACAAATAATATCAAGTATTAGTACATACAATAATGGACTTTGGCCATAATATTTACAATCATTGAAAGTGATTGCATAATATTGTCTCTGATTCTGATGCGTTTCACTGATAGGTTTCCTCAGGGGACTTAAGCTGCATACACACCTGCAATTTTTCTCGTTGGAAAGGATCTTTCACGATCCTTTCCAACGAGAAAAGACTGCACGATGCATGACTGTACACACGGCAGACTTTCGCACGATAATTGGCCGATACCGATTATCGGGCGAGAAAAATTTGCCGTGTGTACGCAGCTTTACTAGAGAGACTCTTACTAGTTGATAGAGTAGTAACAGTAGAAAAACAATAGTAAAGAAAAATAGAACTGCTTAGCTAATGATTAGTATTGTTGAGGTACCAAATCTTGGAAAGTCAAGTGTTTTATTAAAAAGTATACTTCCCCATTTGATGTAAGGAGAATCAAGAAAAGGGGAAGAAATGTATACCAGATAGAATGATTTTAAAGGTACCAAATATCAAAGTAGGATAAAATTGTATTTTGGATATGAATAATGATGTGAAATGATAGCAGGCATATTGGGCTGGCATCAGGGCACATCTAGGTAATGTATACCTTTTCCTATATAGCTTACGTAGATGTGCCCTGTTGCCAGTCCAAGATGCCTGCTATAATTTCACATCATGATCCATAATAATCATGGGTCAACAATAAAACTCCTGATGAAGTAGACCAGATCTGAGAAACGCGTAGAGTTTCTCAGATACCCTTGATCCATCTGTTGACTACCCCATCATTATCAAGATTGGGCTAATAAAAAATGTATTGTTATTGGTAGCAGAAATTTGGTCTTGAGCTAGCATCCTATATATAAATATAGCAGGAGATTTATGTTTAGTGCCTTTTGAGGCCTCATTGTTTGCTTTTATGATTCATATGTGTATACAATGTGTTTACAACAAAACATAATACTTTTTAATATTAATGTGTGAATAAAAATTACAATTTTTATCTTACTTTGATATTTGGTAACTTTAAAATCTCTCTCTAGTATACTTTTCTTAATTCTCCTTATCTCAAATGGGGAAGTATACTTTTCAATGAAACAGTAGTACATATTGAGTAGGTATATCAATATGAATCAATGGGTATATCAATTGAGTGGGTATATCAATTAAATAGTGTAAAGTGTTCATTTGTGCTATAACATTGTATGTTTTTTTTGGTGTTACCTATGTGTATGGGTACATTGTGTTGTAGCATTGTATAGGTGTTTAAATATATTCTATATGTATGGGTATATATACACATGTAGGTTTATATGGGGCTAACACATATAACCAGTGAAAGAGGAATTTATCTCTCTCTACCTCCTTTTTAGTTATTCTTGAGTAATTCACAAGTAAAGCCTTCTTCCAATTCCCGACACTAGATGCTTTTATGCATGCTCATCATAAAGACAAAACAGACAAAAAGAGCTTCACCCTTCCCAAAAGCTTCTTAGATACATTAACCCAGTGTAACTCCACCTTTCTATCATGGGGGAACCCTTGAAATAATGGTCTTGTCTTCAGGGAACCCCTTCTATAATTACTATATACATAACTCAGAGTACATTAGTGTGGTGGTCAGTAGGAAGAATACCTCTTACATTGCTGGCCAGTGGGAAGAATGTCACTCTTATAGATAGCCAAAAAGATGGCCTGAGAGTCACAAATTGCTCAGTAAACCTCTATCAACCTCTGGAGGAACCCTGGTTAAGAAACACTGCACTAACCAGAACTGTAATTACCTCTCCACTTTGCAATATGCTCTTATCTGCTTTTTCTGTGTGAAGGCAGCAATTACTGTTCTTGGCAGAAGAATCCCAAATGGAAAGGTATATCCACCCTTATCTTGCACCATATTCTTCCTATTAGCAGAAACATTACAGAGCTAATCACCTTGTCTCCTCCCTAATTTCTGAGCATAGTACTGGTTACATGACTCTCTACCTTTTCTCCCTCATATATTTCTCTGATTAAGGCTATGTACATACGCTAGATTTTTGTTGTTGGAAATTATCTTTCACAATCATTTCTAATTACAAAAGACCGAAAGAATGAAAAAACGCTGTACATACAGCCCTGTTCTTTGGAGAGGGGAGTGGGGAGAATGAGCGAGCAGCACCCCTGTGCACTCCCCTCCCTTCACTTCCATTGTGGTCATTGGTCTTCCAGGACGGATACATGAATGACGGCTGACTGCCCCTGTACACACACCAGATTGTATTCTAAGATCGACCCTGAGGCTTGTACCGGCTGAGAATCATCTGACGTATTTACGTAGCCTACGTCCTGCAGCATTGGCTCAGTCAATGTCTAAAGGGCAAGGTTGCATATATTGCTTCTCACACTAGAACGGTCATGCCATTGATGCCTATGCCTATTAACCGTATGTATGTAAATAAATGCAGAGATGCCACCACAGTGTTTCTTTGCTTCTGCAGAAGTTTTAAAATGAAATCAGTCTGTGTTATCGCTGTAAACTTAATAGATCAGAATTATGTGTATACACCTATGTTTACCTGTACAGTACAAGCACAGATCTGTCAGCTTGCACGAACATGTGCTTTCCTCTATGAGCATACTTTTTTTTTTATCATTTGGGAAATGCCATTTCAAAGCTTTCCTTGCATTCAGTGAGTTTTGAAGGACAGAATACCAACAGCAGTCTGCCAGCATTAAGTCAGGTGGCAAAGAAATCTATAAAACCCATTAGCAATCCTCTCACATATCCCAGACTCCTGAGATCGGATCAGTTTAGTAGTGCAGGTCTCCTACATATTCTCGCCAAGCTCCTGTCAGTAAGTGGAATGATTGGCCAGTGTATCTAATAGTAATGAAATGACCTTATTCATGTACTGGGGGGTCCCAGGTTTTACAATTGCCAGGGGAAGAGGTGTATATTGTAGGAGAGTGAAACAAACTGAGCAATTTTTGATTCCCCTTCACATTTTGACAGTGCCAAAGGTCAGAGAGTGAGAGTGAGACACACAACAATTAAACAAAATTAACATTAAAGCGAACTAATGTCATGGAATAAAAATTTGCAATCAGACATGTCTTCAATGCAGAAAGAGGAGATGCCCATTCTGCAATAAATCACACTTACTTGCCTGGTTGCTGCCTTCTATTTGGAAAATATGAGAGGCATGCGCAGCTCAGCATACAATGATGACATGCGCTGGGTATCCTGCCATTCCCCAGGGCTGCCAGGACTAAATGAACTCCCACACCCAAATGCCATCCCAGCCTGGCTAATCAAGATGGCAAAAGGTCAAAACCAGGAAAAGAAAAAAGGACATCGCCTGTCGCTTCTGCATTAGACGACCTCCCTGATTGCAAATATTTTGAAAAAGGGTTTATTTCTGCTTCAATTTAAAATTAGTGTAATCAATAACATATTTAATTTTGCAAGATTCTCATTTCTTTTCAAGTTACTTTACTGTTGATCTTCCTTGTTATCTCTCTTTCTGACAAAAATAAACTGAAAGAATTTCAAACAAAAATTGAAAGCTAAACATGCAGATGTTGTTCCAATATTTACTTTCAAACTAATGTTCTCCCCTGCTATACTTCTTTTCCATCACAGGATGTCTTCAGTGTGGTAGCCAACATCATTTAAACATCTGCATCTGAGCCCAGGCTGTCCTACCCACCCCTGCATGTAATAAAGTCATATCTGTGTCATTCTGCTTTCTCCTCCTATCAACAGGCACCTTGTCATTACATAAACTGGGTCCTTCTGCGGCCTCTTTTTTCCTGCTCTAACCCAGGGACTGCAAATTGTTGTATTGAATGCAATACTGGGCAGGAAGGCTATTTTCCCAGTATTCATTTAAAGGGTTAATTTTGGCTTAAGTATATTATTATTATCATTATTATTATTATTATTATTAATAATATTATTAAACTGTATTTATATAGAGCCAACATTTTACGCAGCGCAGTACATTGAATAAAGGTTGCTAATGACTGACAAGTACAAACAATGACACAGGAGGAGGAAAAGACCCTGTCCAAAGAGCTTACAATCTAAGAGGAGAGGAATGGCCCACACAATAGGAGGGGGATATGGGATGGTGGTAAGTAGTAAGGGTTTAAGAGACAGAAGTAGATGGGTAGGCGAATTCCAAAAATGGGTTTTAAGGGCTCTTTTAAAATAAGAAATTGAATCTTATCCAGGTGAATATTAGGAGTCCTGATTTATAGGCAGGTATGTCCATAATTTAATATGTATGTCCATAGTATAGTCATAGTATGTTTATAAATTCTAAGCTGATAGCAATATTGTTATTAAAGGAAAAGTTGCAAAGACTAGAAGTAGACATAAGAAAAGATATACTGTGTCAATGCAGATACAATTCAGCTGTCTTGTTGCTTCCAGTTACCCTGAAACACAGAATGTTTATAGCTGCACAAATTGACCTCTCTAGCACAAGAATTGATGGCAGTGCATCATACATTTTCTTCTAAATGGCAGACGGCATCCTACTGCAGGGAAGATATTGGCTTCTGACAGTAAAATCATTTTAACACACAGTGAATTTTAATGGTATTGATGATTAATCAGAGTTATTACACATTAATGCATGACAAGACTAATTACCTGCATATACCTTTGTGACCCAGTCTATGGTCCATTAGTGCTTCATTAACAGGGAGGATTTATGTCTGAGCAATTAAGAGCATTATGATTATCCCCTAATACTTTAATATGGGAGATTGAAGGTTAGGAATAAAACACTAATGACTGCTTGCAAAAATATTTAGTTTTTTATTTCAAGTTTTAAAGCAAGTAATTAGGTATATTACATATCAGTCACATGATGACCATTTTCAAAAGAAAGAAAATAGGTTATTTATTTAATTTACTAATTGACAAATTATCTTTCTGCAGTCCTTCAGTCCTTAAAAGATAACAGCCGTTCACGTCAGTACTTGTACCCCCTCCCCCCCTCCCCATTTCCTAGCAGCCTATAGCGTAGTGTCCCCACTATAGTAATACAATTGCACACACAAATTATGGCCGATCTGGCCTTTTGACATGCCGGGAATAGTGGGAAGATAATGGCACGCCAGAAGGAACACATGCAAACATGTATACATTATCCAACATTCCATGCATATTCAGTGGAAATTTGGCTTGTATTATTTGATATCACATCATTCCCTGAGCTCAGTTTAAAGAATATAAGAAGTCAATCATGGCATATTGGCGAGTTCATGCTTTTCAAATTGTTCAGTATCAACATCCTGATTTGTGCTCTCTTGTCCATTGTGATGATGGGCTTCAATGCAGAGGATGTATACGTATGCCCCAAGTGCTCCACCAACCAGAGGTCCAACCACAGGAATCCACCAGAAGTTATTGCCAGTTCTGTATGAAAAGGAAAAAAATTGAATGGACATCATTATGTAAGACTATATAAAGGTATGTTTGCTAGCTAAGACTGAACAAGGCTAAATGCCAAAACTGATACCACTACATATACTATACATGTGTATTAGTATCTCCATGTATCACTAGTATAAAAAACAAAAATCTATAACTAAACAAAACTGTGCTAGACACAACTTTCACACATGCTGCCCTTTGTACTAACCTTGACAATCTAACTACAAAATAAATCATTGGCATTTTACATAACCCGTCACCAGTACACTGACAACAAATATCAGGTGAAAAAAACGATATCTGTAACTTTTTCTGTATTGGCCATATATAAAAAAAACATATTTTACTTTTTTGGATATAATGTTTCACTGATATCAGTTTGGTAATGCACAAATGCAATTAAAACTCCATTCTTTATTCTTCACTTCTGAAACCTATAGTCTAATTTAGAATGCAAACCCATATTACAATAAATTATCAGAAAAAAATGTATCACATTTATTGGCAACATCTATAATATATGATATCCTAGGTAAGCATGCACATATCTATTAGGAACATGTTTAAGTCTTGTTAAATTACTTACGTGAAAACCTCATAACCCCATCCAGCTGCTGCTGTGAAGATGCGTGGTCCTAAGTCTCTAGCTGGGTTCATAGCACCTCCACAATTAGATCCAAGAGAGAGTCCAAGAAGCATAATGAGAAGGCCGACTGCAATTGGCTCCAGTCCCTTAGGGGCTGCAATGTTCTTTTTATCAAATATGGCAAATACCATAATGAGCAAAAGTGCAGTAGACAGTATCTGTAAAAACAATGAAACATACAAAATGTGTTGTCAAATTTGTCAAGTTTGTTCTCAATTTATTATCCTAGTGATAAGTGCTGAAAATCCTAGCTCACTTCATCAATCCAGTGGGTTGAACCCAGGTTAGGGCTACCAGCTACCTGACTTGAAGCTGGTTGGTTTTTGTATTTAAGAAAAAATTTGTTAATAGGGAACCTGTCACCAATTTACAAAATTGACGGTAAATGCACAGAACATTTTTTACACTACTTCCCTACATATGTAGAGGAAGAGCAAACGGCAATAAAGGAAGTGAGTATAAAAAAGTATCACATAAATTACTTGGTGTGCTTGGTCTGCTCACACTTTTAAAATAATGGCACCCAACAATGGTCTCAATTCTTTGGATGCTTGGACAAGAGAGGCATTTACAGGCATTAAATGCAAATTATAAAAGGAAGAAACCCTCATTGGATGCTTGTAATTGTCTTCCTTAAAAAATGTATCTACAAAGCAAACATTGGGAATACATTTCTAAGCAGAAAGTTTAATAATAGGTGAAACACTTTACAAGAATCTATTGGGATGCTTTCCAAAGATCTCACAGCAGACTTTTGATGAGTAAGGGTTGGTTAGAGGAATGGATGGGCCTCAATTACCACTTGTCATCATCTAAGTCATTAATAAGAGTGAGAGACCACACTTCATAATGATATAAAGGTTATACAAAGTTATCACAATAGTGTTGGAGAAGCCAGTAAAGGAAAATCTGAAGCAAATATTCATGCAAGTAGAGGATGGTAGTATGGAACAGAAGAGCAGTTACACTTGCAGTCACAACATATTACTTTTATTATATGATTTTAAAGTGTAAGAGGCATTCTTTCTGCTGACCGCCACAATAATGTACGGTGAGCTGTGCCCATAGTAATTATATAGCAGAGGTTTCTTGAAGACCTAAAAGATAATTCCAGGGTTCCCTTATGCTAAAAAGCTTGCGAAAATCTGCCTTAGATAATTACTTAAAGAATTTTTGGCACACCTAACAGACACAACATTCACTATTTTTCCTCAGAGAATAGTATGAGAAAATACGGATTTACTAATTGCATTTTCCTGGAGAATTGCAAGCACTATAACTTTTCAAGAACATTGTTTAATACTTATGGGAACCTTTACGTATACTGCAATAACGCTAATACAATTCTTACTTGGTCTGCAAGTCCATTTATTGTTGATAAATATGGAGCAGGATAGGTTGCAAAGATATGAGCTGTGGCATTTGGACCATCCACTGTAAAAACGCCACCAGTGTACTTCATTAATGAATCTGCAAAAACAAAAACGGGAACACATCTATGATCATGTTTCTTCATTCCCCATCAGTAATCTGTGATTTTAAAAAAAATCTCTAATAGGCTTGATCATTCCCTTACACACAGGCCTAATTTATCAAAGCTCTCCAAGGCTGGAGAAGGTACACTTTCATCAGTGAAGCTGGGTGATCCAGCAAACCTGGAAAGGATTTCATCAAAGTAATTTGCTATTTTCTAGCAAATATTTAAAAACCAGATCCATTCCAGGTTTGCTGGATAAAAGTGTATCATCTCCAGCCTTGGAGAGCTTTAATAAATCAGGCCCAAACACACAACACATATATATATATATATATATACACATACTTTAAAATTGTCATAATTAGCCACAATACAAAACTAGGGGCATATAGGAGGTCAAAGGGCCAGCAAAGGAAGCCAAAATCACAGAAAAGGGCAGAAAAGCAATATGAGAATATACTGAATGATTAAACTCCAAAAGGAGCCAGTACTGAACTATTTACTCAGTACTGTATCCTATTTACTGAGATTTCACATAATGTACCTACCATAATAGACACCAAAAACTAAAGCAGAACCAGTGATGGCACCCAAAAACTGTGCACTGACATAGAAGGGAAGCTTGACCCATTCTAATCTTCCAGTTATACACATGGCAAATGAAACTGCAGGATTAATGTGGCCCCCTAAAATGACAAAAAAACATGTTAACATTCAGTCAATACTATTATACCAAAGTTCATTATAGCTGTTTTTATCCCCAAAAAAATACACATTTGCTTTTTTTTTTTATTTACATTTCTGTTTACAAAGTCTTATATTGCCAGTATTACCTCAAGCTACAGGGCAATAAAATCCAATCTACACTAATTACTTCCTAAATTGCACAAATGTAAACTGCTGCTAATTAAGTTTTGATATTGTTCTGTAGATTGTCCCTACTGTAGGTAAGGGAGTTACTGTAAGACTAATTATGTTCTTGCCTCTGGGTATTTGGTGGCCTCCTTGGTATTTATTATGCTGTAAATCTGACCTATTCATAGCAATCATAATTTTGTAACAAATTAATTAGTGATCTCTTGCAACATATCAGAATACGAGAAAGAAAGATGCTTGTTTCACACTATTTTGGAGAAAAGTGAACAACTTTTATCTTTTTGTTAGCAACTAGAGAGAAATACCAAGATTGTATTTCATGTTTTTTGGCATCTGATGTACTGTTTTGCTCCCACAAACAGAATTGCAGTTGATGGTGCACTGGCTTGAAATGATATTCAGCGGAGGAATGTTAATACTTTAAACAAAATGAGAATTAGAAGAATTCATTACCTTCACTGGTACCAGGAAAGAAGCTGAGTATTTGATATCTTTATATATCACTCATGGTATGCTAGAAACAGATTGCCAAAAAGTGTTTGGTACAATCTGTTATTTCCTAAGTTTCTGCTAGGTTTAAGAAGCCTTGTTGTCATCAATTTACTGGAAGCCAAAGCGGAACTAAACCCAGGACAACTCACCTGTCCGCGTCCCTGCATACTTCTCTTTTTCCTCATCCTAACGATCTTTGGCTATCCTAATTGGTCAGGATTTTCCCAACAACCAAAAATTCAACCGCAGCCTCAACCTCGACAACCTGGAGTGATCAGGCAGCTAAACCGCATTATTACAGAAGGGACATCGCCTATCCTTTTTTGTACTAATAACATGTCTGATCATACAAATGTTAAAGTGGAAAACCTCCTAGATTGTAAGCTTTTCGGGGCAGGGTCCTTCCCTTCTCCTTTGTCACTGTCTGTACCAGTCTGTCATTTGCAACCCCAATTGCAATTACAATTTAATGTACAGCACTGCATAATATGTTGGTGCTATATAAATACTGTTTAATAATAATAGCACAACCAGGATGGCCTGCCATTGTTGATCATAATCTTCTTATAAAATGTTAGTTTTTTAGTTATGTTGATGCTAGCTAGTCTTTGCCATGTACAATGATGCAGAGCAAATGTATACTTAGTAACAATAGTAACGTGTTTTATCTGTGATTTAAGAAACAAAGGCAAGTAACTAACATTTTAGGTCAGTAACTATAGGACTCCTATTATCATTTTTCCATAAAAGAGTCCAGGAAAAGTTCAACAAATTTTTATAACCAATTATAGTTTTACTGAAACTGCTGTATGATGGCATGCAGTCACTTGATGCAGTAATTCTAAATTTGCACTTAGCCAATGCTTTTGCAGTGTGTGATAAAATCACTATAACACAGCAAACAAAGATCTTGCTGGGCTTTGTGAATCCTTTATTACTGTATTATTCTGCAGGTGAATATCTTCATGGAAACTACTGTTCTCAGACTCCTAACTGCATGTTAGTTCCGGGGTAATGAAATGCTTCCTTATGATGTGAATGCCATAGAACTAATTTGTAGCTTTTATACATTAATCTACATTAATCTACGTCAGCACCATCACTAAAATTATTATCTTTACCTATACTGTATTATGCGATAGAATGTTTGTACATGTATTTGCAATGATTTCTTTTTAACAATGCATTATAAAAAACATACAGCAATGTTAAAGCTAGGTAAGCAGACTTGTTTCCTATATATGATGAATCAGTTATGCAAAGACAACAAAGGGGGGTAACTATAGTAACTGCAGCCCATGCGACTTTCATGAGGCCATCGGAACAGAGGGCCAAGTTTTCTGAGCAAAAAACATTCCCTCAAGGCTATTCTGTCTCTCTGCATAATACTTGATGTAGACAGCACTAGTACTTGGCAAACAAACACGATAAAATAAAAGAGGGAAAGGGAAGCTTTTAACATTGAGAGTGGGGGCTATAAAGGCTCTTTAACTACTTGGCTTACTTACTTCTACTTAAACCTAAATATGCATATTTTGTTAATGCATGTTATAAAACCAAATGATTCCACATCCCTAAAATGACCAGAGCAACTACTGTCATCACCCTCCCCCACTGATCTCTTTATGAGACATTTTGGAAAAAAGAGCAGAGCTATGTGTAGTGTCCAAATAAACTATTCACAGCCCACAAAAATAGTTTATAATAGATTATTGTCCGGGAAGGATTGGAAACCTTTGATTGGAAGGGGGAGCAGACTCAAGCAATAAGCTTTCGAAACAAAAAACGATTTCTATGAGCTACAGAAAGGGTGCCATGCAAAGTGGCTCATGATGCTGCACTGGTTGGTGGGTATGGTGAAAGGGTTATTTTCTAACTGATGTTATTATAACATACTTTTACATCTTCCAGCGCCAGCAATTTTGCAGCTCTCAGTTTTCAGGAACATGACATCTCAGAGAAAGTTGGTGCTGGAAGAATAACTACAGGTCTGACCCGGTTTAACAAGCTGGCAGGTCATGCCTAACATCTGTCAATGACTTCGGGCCTGGTTGATGTCTCATTGGTGAGGGAGAAGGTAGAGGGACAATAATGTCTCATTGGTGAGGTATTTCTACAGGGCCACCTAGTAAATCTTATTTGTACTGGTCTGGGTTACAAATGCCCCCAACCCAGTTCACTCCTGCCCAGTGTAAAAGTTTCCACTGCCTCCAGACACAGAAACTGTGTTTTTTATTAAATTAGTTAATAGCCATACAGGATATACTATCTTCTTTGCGTGCACCAAATGCCTTTCAAACCCAGATATTTAGTAAACTTCAACAAGTATTGGGTATTGCTCAGCTTACAGCATTGCCTCCCACACACTGTATGAGCACATTGGCATTTCTGGCCAGGCTAAATTTGTACGCAGACAGAAAGCAAATAAATGAAAGGTGAGGGCCAGGGCAGCACAGAGGAGGAGCAGGACAATTAATGTAGTCCACCAGACAGGAAATGATATGGGCTCAAGATACCTACACAACTTCTAATGCTTGTTGTGTGAAGTCACAGTGTGCATGGAAATAGAAATAATTATTTTCAGCTCAAGAGAAGATTTTCTTCAGGTGTGCAAGAGGAAAGGTAAGCTACAGTTCAGTTTTATGGTAGCATTGACCGTGTCACTGTTTTGTACATATCCTATGCAGAAATTAATTCCACCTACAGAAAGCTGCAGGAGGCCAGGAGACAAGACCAGTCATGCTGCAAAAGCAGAGATAGCTACAGTGTCTGATCCTTTTTTACTGGAGTTGTTTATAGCTGGATTACTTGCAGAGAACTGGAAGGAATCTATAAAGCACCCCAAAAGTAAAAAAAAAATTCCCCTGGTTATTGTAGTTAAATAATATTTGTTCAGTCAGTATTTCAACTTTATCTAGGGGGTTTAACACCTGCTCAGTTTAGTTAGAGTAGTAAACATTGTTTTGCATGCCTAATAAATGTGTGTTCTGTACTAAATCTATTGTCCTTATACATCTATATATTATACTTTTTATCACACTGTACTTTTCCAAGGTACTGTATATTAACATATAATTTTCTAACTATTTATACATGACTAGTAATACCATAGATTTCAGCTCTAGAGGTTTTGTAAGTTTTGAATTGTTGGAACTGGCCTTGATGAGCTCATTTTCTGTTTGCTTGCTCTTAAGGTCATTTTTCGTTCTAACAAATAAACACAGATAATATACAAGTCTACACTTTTCTGCTTGATGTAGACTAGAGAGATGTATTGTTAGGCATGTATGTGGATGTTAATAAAGGGTCTTTATTAGAGAAAAGGTATCTTGCACTTGATGCATTAACTTAATATTAAAAGGAACCCAAGTCTACTATAGACTTTGAATGCAGGAGATAGATTTTGTCATTGTTTCTATGATCTGTTTTTTTTTTACTACTTTCAAAGTAAAAAAAATAGTGCAGTAAATACACAGCTGAATCATTTCTGTCCATATTGTCCTGATATATACACTACTTACATAAATACAGAGTTGGTGGAGTGTCCTGTTTATGTGCCCTTCTTTAAAAACAGCAGAAGCAGACTGATAATGTTATCCTTCTGCCCACATTGCTCACTTCTCCTACAAACATCTTATCAACACATTTGGAAATAGCTCACCTGATTGGCTCTCTGGCCTGCCACTTCTACTATGTGGGAGGAAACTTACATAAACAAGAGAACAAGGGGAGAACCTGCAAACTCCATGCAGATTGTGTCCTAAGATTCAATCCTGGGACCCAGTGCTAAACCCTAAGCAACCATTCCGCTCATACCTGCATTTTCCTTTCAGAGTGTCCAAAACCTAGGTTGTTCTATTGTGTAGAACACTTGTTAACACTTTACTCAAACAAACAACCTTGTTAACCCTCCATTACATTACTGGATCAGGCCATAGCCATGGCCAACAGCTAAAAACAAATCTGTTGTGTTCTCTCTATTTTATGCTGCAATCATAGATTCTGGATTGGCAATTCTTACAAATTTAAAAAGTTTATAGCAGATGCAATTAAGATGTGAAAACATAAAATGCATCTATAATACACAAGCAGATCTGCTGTCTATTTTACTGAAAATGAACCAATCAAAATTTTGATAGATAATCGAAAGATGGAAGTCCCAAAACACTGAGCACATGTACAAGATTCTGCCCATCTGATTACTTTTTGAGAATCGAAAGCTAGTAAATTCCAGTCAATTAATTTTAATCAAAAGTTACCAACATGCATGAATTTCTGAAATCTCTTAATATTGGTCAGCTAAATAATTCCCTTTAGGTTCACTTCAGATCTAATTGTTTTATCAAATCAAAATAATCTGCCCTGACGTACTAACTAAAGTAAAAAATAGGTAATTTATAAAACGTGATTAAAAGAACAAAAAGGAACATATGATAATATCAGTTTGTTTTGTAAAATATATGTATTCTGACCATAGTTTTGCCTTCTCTAATACAGATCACTGAGCCTTAGAGATTAGGAATGGCCCTCTTCATAGGAACCCGAAAGATCTATTACCTTCACTTTATTGTATGCTTGTCTCTCAAAGTGTGAATTACTACTGCTTAACTGCCTGTTATATAACCAAGTGCTTTCACATTATTGCAAATCCAATTTATATGCATCTAAGTGATACACAGGCCCTAAAACATCGCCCCTTCCATTCATAAATGCAATTAGATTTTTGACTGCCTTTGATCTCTGAACTCTGTTATTGAACAGCAGCTGGAGAGGTTATAGGAATCTTGACATAGATTATTCTGTCACCTATAAGACACCTGACTTATCTTATAAAAAATTCACATTCAGCTACGGCGCAAATGTTCTCTCTTAAAAGCCCAGACCAATTCTTATACATTCCAACTGACCACTCTTTTAACTGTGATAATTGTCTCGCTAGCACCGGGTGCGGGATGACTCACTATGCTAAATACATCACTCGTAAGGAGGGCAGTAATGATATCATCTCCCATTATTTAATAAAAGCAAGGGGAACTTGTTCAGAAGTAACTAGCATACAGCTAAAGGCAAATCAAAGGTAATGTTTTCTTGGGTAATCTTAAATTATAAATATTGCTGACATAAATCATACAAATGTTGCTGTATTTATCAGGCAGTATGATACATTTTCAGCTCTCTTAGACATCTGTAATTATCCTAGGGTTCTTGAAGAAGACTATAATTATTTACACTTATTGTAAAAGAAGTGATTAGTTGCCATAAAGCAACATCAGTTTTTGGTTGTGCATTGACAGCGAAGCATAAAAGCTTTAAAATGATTTATTTTTTGTTTTAGACCAGTGTTTCTTGATCTTTTTAACATGGGGAGACCTTTGAAACAACTTTCAGGTCTTTAAAGAAACCCCACTGCAATTACTATATCCACAGCTTGTATGGTTGTCAATGGGAAGAATAGCTCTTACATTGCTGGGCATTTGGAAGAATGTGAAAGCATGATCTAATCTTCTTTTATCTCAAGATTGGGAATTTCTATTGCTTTTATTACAGTGACTCCACCACAGATACTGCTGAATCCCAAATACCCCAATGCTTTTATTTCTGTCCTAAATAGGAGGCAATAAAGCTCCTCTGGGTCTACTGACCTCTTTAGAATCCTGTTTGGTCTGCATAATATGCTTCTTGCAAGGAGAGGTATTGAAACCCTGATCTATATTACAGAGACACCCAATTTCGAAGCATTCTGCAACATGCAGAAAAGCTTCCAACACTTTATTTGCTGACTTTAGGTGATGAAAAAAGCTTACAACATTACTAACAGATCAGTTTCCTCCAAACAGGGCACTGTCCAGACACAAAACTAAGCATTATTGCTCAAGACCTTGAAGCACAATATACAATTGAACAGAATACCTGGGTCTATGGACCTTAACTGACCTGGGGGCGTCCATCCATACCATATCCCAAACTGATCTTACATGCAACAGCAATGCACCTAAATGTAAACTGCATTTACCCATTGACACCCAAGTCCAAAGCTTACTAACACAAACCCTTACTTTGCTAAAGTTACTACATTTCACTATGTATATTTTGCAATTTAAACAAGTGGCTATTCTGGCTAAAGGTGTCAAATCTAGAATGTGCTTGCAACCTCTGTACCCATTGCAAACAATTTGAGGAATCTTATATCTCTAGAAATGTAATACATTTATTTAAAATGGGATTGCACTACATATGATGTTCATTTAAAGCTATTTTGCGCAATATATTGGAGTTGAATGTTATTTATCTGACCAAAACACTATTCTGTTTACTCATACACACAAACACTGATGTCCTAAATATGATAACAAAATAGCCTGAGAACCGCACCACCTGTCTGGAGAACATTGTTTTCCCCTTTGACTGTTCATGTGCAATTTATTGACAGAACAGAGTGTGTTAAAATTACCCAGGTGGAACAATGCAAAGTAATGTGTATAAATAGTTTTAATATGCCTATAAATTAGACATATGAGCTTGTTTTGGATCTTAGTTTCCCATTGTAAATTTAGGAGCTGATCAATACTTATTTGGATACTGAATGCCTAGGATGGTAGATGTAGTTGTAGCCTGTCTGTGTATGCAGTCTTCCGTCAACCTGAAATGTCTTGGAACTGTATTAAGTTAATCTGTCAAATATGGCTAAGCGTTCAATAATGACTCAAAGCCCAAGAACAGGTGGAGCTGGGCAGTATTGGTTTTAGTTTTGAACGTTTCATGTGGCCATTACAGATAAAAAAAGTTGGGACTTTGGTAAATTAATCCCTTTGTCCTTTTGCATTTTCCTAGACCGAGTTGGGTTATAATATAATAGGTTAATACATATACTGTACTGTTGTTTTTTTTTACATATTGTGTGTTCTTGCCATTCACTTTCTGATCCAGAAACACCACTGAAAGTAAGTGAAAGTTTCTACTAAGCATAGAGAAATTTCGTCTTAGTTATCCCTGAAACAGAATTATCTTTTTTTACCATTCACATCTTGTTCTAACAACCAGAATACTTTTTGGATTTTCCAATACTTTTTGTCCCAGTACCAGTTCCATATTTGATCCAAAACTAAACATTTTTTTGGCTTTTGATACATTTTGCACATCACATCAAACTGTCAACCAGATGATTTTTGTTTAGCCTGAAGCTTTCCGGTTGGCATCTGATGATAACTATTTTGTAACAAGTGTTTGTTCAATAAAGGTCATGTTGTGAAAACATTTGCTACTTGTTCTAACCTATGTCTCCACTCATGATTGCTTGTGTGCTCTTAATTAATTTGTCCAATGATATTCCCCATTGTAATATAATCCTGGCACAAATGGTGTGTTGCACAAACTAAGGATTTTGTTCCAACATGCAGGGTATGAAGGTTGAAGTGAAGGTTGCTTGTTTTAATAAAAGCTGAACATGGTTCGATTAATTGTTGAATGTTAACCTAATATGTTGTTTTAAAGTGTCTGTCAATAGATTATTGCCAGTGTCAATGGGCTTTAGGCTTGAAATAAATACATTTCTTTAAAACAGTCCATTCTTTTAGATCTTGCAGTTACATTTGACCTCCTTATGAACAATATTTTCCTTCTGCAAGTTGATTTTATATTTATATAGACCTGCTTGGTAAAAAGAAAAAAAAGCTAGACAACACAGGCCCTTACAAAAAAAAAAAAATGTATTGCTATGACTTGAAAATGATCAGATACAGCTATACTAGAAGTAGTAATAAGGCAATAATGATTTCAGTGATAGTACAAAGGACTGTGAACATGCAAATGGTATACTATTTTCCACTTTAAGTGTAACTTTAGGAAAAATAGTTTTTCTTTCTTTTTGTTTTGGATAAAGAGGAAGAGTAAGAGAATTTTTCTAGAGAAATGCAACACATTATGTGCACAATAATACATAATTTCAACATAGAGACATAGAGATAATTGTTCTTATTCATCCCCTTCATAAAGGAAGCTATGTTTAATCCAAATTTCAGTTTGTTTTATATAGGAGTTAAGTAAAACTTTTTGTGCTGGATTTCTGTAGTATATTTATGAATATTTGACGGTGCCATGGTTGGCCAGACATTGCAGTACAGATTCGTGACTGTACCTTTTTAATTGCCTATACAATACATTTAGGATTTTCCTTTTTTGTTCACTTTTTCGTTCCATTGGCAATGGTCAACAGGGGAAATTGGAAGGATTAAACTCCCCTGTAGGGGCACAGGCAGCAATGAAAGCGTGACAGAGGTTCTAGGGGTTCCCTGTATTTGAGAAGATTAGGGAACTTTAATCCTCTATGTGTCCACTGAAAGCCATGGTGGCCATTGCCACTGAGAATGAAAAGGCAGTGAAATCCAAAATGACACCAGAAGAAGTGATGGAAACTCTTCTAATTGGAACACTTGTTTAAGAACTTCCCCTTATTTTTTTGAAATTTTCTCTTTTTTTGCATTTCCAGGAGAAGAAGCTAATGAAAATTAAGAAATAACCTGGCAGGGGATCGTAATCCAAAATTAGAAAAAAGTTTGAGCTATGCATAAATTTTGGTACAATGCACGGCTAACAGCAAATAGTTTTTCCTTACCAGATACTCCTCCAGTAGCATAGATTGCCATAGTCACTGCCATTGCAAAGCCAAGATTATTAGTCAAGAATCCTCCAGCCTTTCCATCACTGAGAACTGAAGATGCTACACACGAGCAGCCTAAGGTCTGCATAAAGACAAAAATAATGGTATAAATTAGGTTATAACTATAGGTGATTTATATAAATATACATTACCAAATGTTTCTTCTTTTGAAATGTTTACCAGTTTAAAAAAACAATAATATGACATTTTGCCAGGGATTCAATAAAAAGTTGTCTTCTGTTTTTAAAATAGTCACACTAGTATTATTTATTTTTTATCCTACCTACAATTGATGAATCAAGGACTTCCTAAAGGCATTGACTAGACGTCTGCTTAATATATGATTGTATTCATCTTTTTTCAGAAGATGTTCCGGTGAAATATTTGGCTTCCGATGTTGGTTTGCAAGGTATGAAGCCTTTAAATGTACAGAGCCGGGTAATGCTGCTGGCTGTCTATATTTTTTCTAACTCACTGCTGCTTCAATGTTTTGGAGACAGACTATAGGTTTGTAAAGGAATACAGCAGTGAGCGGTGGTAATGACCCTGACACAACCAGCAAATAAAATGCCCACCACTGTATTCCTTGACAAGAGGCATAAACCCCAACTGGTATTTGGGTCAGAATGGTGAAGCTTTTCAATTCAGGGCCACCACCCAAACATATATTTCTGTACTGACCCTGGGAGCAAATCCTTCCATTTGGGAAAATAATGTTAAATGCAAAAGCAGGTAAAAATGCAACATGAAATCCATTTCAGGTCTGCTGGATAAACCCAGGTGCCACCATGATAGTCTGTCTTCTTCAGTCTTGGAGAGCTTTAATAAAACAGGCCCTGTCTAATCTGGTAACTGTTGTTACAAGGACTGAAAATAAAGGAAAATCCAAATCTTTAACAAGTGTACCAGTACAGAGAGAGTAAAATGAAAAATAGGTATAAAGTATAAAGTATAACACCTAGAGATTTCTGACCGTAAAATACAAGCGTGGCTTAAAATCTTATAAAACATTTTGATAAAATAAACAACAAATGAGCTCATATCCCTCTATCAGCATTAGTATCAATCTTTTGTCTGACTACAAACTGGATTTTATGCGATGATGGCTCCCCTCCCTTCTTCATGGGTTGATGTTGAGTGAGGATGAAATAAGCAGGATACATACATAGAAGTGCACAAATCAAGTGTTGACTTCTTGTTGTTTAGTCTTGAAGATCAAGATCTGGTCTGGTAAGTATCTGGTAAGTGTGTGTGCCTAGGGACAAGGTCAGGGGCTGAAATAGGAAAGTGCAGATTGTGCCACTGCACAAAATGGGCTTGGACCCTCCTCAGCCACCATTGGCCCCCACAAGTCACTGGCACATGAGTTTGGTGGAAGGAACTCAAGTCAGTTCTGTACAGGGACTTGCTGCTAACTATGTTAACCACTGAATAGGGAATCTGGCCCAAAAGCACTGCAATGCTATATATTTCACTGCAGAAAAATTGAAAACTAAATCAGTCACCTCATTTATAGATAAGCTACAATATATATTATTTCTGGTAAATTGAAGTGGAAGCATGAAATAATCTTATCTTTGTTCTGTAAATTGTTTATCTCCACAAAGTCCAAGGTAAAAATCATCAATGATGTCTTGGTTCCAGCAAGGTCATTTCTAGGGAACCACTACTCATCTAGAATCAGTCAGCGATGATTAAGGCATTATTACATACTGGACCTCTAAAAATGTATGCAATCATTACAAAGGAATGAAATTGTCAGAACTTGTTTGAGTTGTCTCCTGCTCATTTCAGCATGCTTTAGCTGAAACTACATGCCAATAAAATAAAAGTCATTTGAGGTTTCCTTAAATACAAGTGGTTTGTATAAATATATACATGTCGACAAATGGCACATTAATAAAAATGTATTTTAACAGAGTAATACACCCAGATAGTTAACAGTCCTTCATTCTGTGTAATAACATAGAGCAGGAAAAGCTTATGCTAGCAGAAAAAGGCTGTACAAAATAAAGGAAGTTGCAAAACTGAATATTCATGTGACTAAAAAAATGCACTGTTTAAACCAGGGAGTCCGTACTATTGATTTAAGAAATAAGTCAAAGCAAATAGTTGAGCTTTGTGAGGGAACATAGATCTATATTTGTTAATGATTAAGGCAGACACCACTAGAGTTTACTTGAGTTGAAAATAGTATTTAGCTATATAGTTGCTGCATGGATTTAATTCATGTTAATCAATATAAATACACCATTAGGATAAGATAGTTACCAATATTGTATAAATGATGTGATAACATTATATGTCATTGTTTTACAAAAATGTATCATATATTTTAATCATGCTCACTACAATTAAAGTTCATTTAAGATTTTAGTTAGTTTATTTAGTAATACATTTGCTATATGGGTTTCATTTATTTTAAATAAGAAATACACAATAAGAATTGATTATTTGAATATCATTCTAAAAAAGATGTTGTAATATTTTATGCCATAGTTTTTTTACCAAAATAAATGAAACATTTTAATGCTGCTTACCATAAATACCTACCTAAAGATTTGTCCACCAAAAAGTGATATCTTAAAGTAGAGCTAAAGTCTCACTTTACAAAACAAAGAATCAGGCAGGTGGTTATTAAAGAAAAGGATGGGGGATATCCCTTTGTCAATAAAAATGTTTTACCTGCCTGATTGTGCTGGTAATATGTGAAAAGCCTGGGCTGCGCATGCACAGTGTCAGCTGTAGTTGCCAGAGAAACCCGGCAATCCTGACTTCCATTGTGTGTCGGGGAAGGATGAACCTGCCTGCGCGGGAGTTACATCACCCCCACATGGCCAATGAAGATCACCGAAGATTGTAGCTGGGCACAAGAACATAGGAAGATGGCAGTCCCCTTCAAGGGAATGCAGATAGGCTTTAGTTCAACTTTAATTATAATCAGAACATGGTGGATGAGTTACCCCCCAGGCTCCTAAATATCTTAGATGCAGGAACAGTATCCAAAGCTGCCTACCGATGTCAGATTTCTATCACTAGAAATGATCTTTCTTGATCATTTACAATGCTATTTGAATGAACATGCACTTCACACGCAGTTCAGTTCTATAGAGGGGTACAGTCATAGGAAATGACAGCAGCCATCCCATTGTTGGTTATAGTGATCTTGCGAAAGACATTGGACCACAGTCTACTAGATATATACTATGCTACATTTTCACCAAAGACAATCACAATCTTTCATCGAGGTGACAATTATCTATGTGTACATAGTCTTAGATGCAAAAAGTACATAGTTCAGGATATTTAAGAAGAGACAGATATCCATATCAGCATGTGTATAGATAAGGTGATCTGACTTTGGTTCAAGTAGCTTAATAAAGATGATAAATTCAATCTAACTTCAACCTTTCCATCATGTGCCAGAAGAAAAATCTTTATTTTTTTTATTTTTTTTTTCTTTATTTTTTTTATTTATTTTTTTATTACCAATTTGGTTTGGTTGGTTTAAAAATTAATAACACTTGACCATAATTCACTAGGCTACAAGAAGATTTGTTTTGGAGAGTGAACCGTTCCTGCTCCTTTAGTAAATCAATTCAAGAGACTCGGGGGCAGAAGGGTTAGGGTAAGTGTAAAGTACATAAAACAGAGATCAAAACTAGCCATAGGGACTTTATTTGGTAAATTCAACAACCTCTACTGGTTAATAACAAAATACCTTTATTATTACTTTTATTAATTATAAAAAAGTTGCTAATGGTGATCGCACAATTGAACCATTAGGTACATAAAACAAACCATAAAGTGCTTTCAAGTGCATTAAAATCTATTTGTAATTTGTACCTGTGCAGAATACCCTCCTGGTATTTTTTTGACAAATGTTGCTGCTGCAGATGCTTTGATATAACATTTTGAAAGCCTGTTAACATAGTAGTACCTTCCTGAGGAAGCAATTACCACTGCGAAACGCGTAGAAAATGTAACCATCTATTGAAGAATTCCAAGCGAATCCAAGAAGAAAGTGATATTATTATTTGCTGCTATGGATATTGTGAAAGAACCTGTTTAAACAGTGAAAGCATCTGACGCAAATATGTTTTGAAAGCACTTTACACTTTGTTTTATGTACCTATTGGCTCAATTGAGTAATCTCTAATAGCAACTTTTTTGTAATGAATAAATTATTCTGTTTTTAACCAATAGATGTTCAGTTTGCCAAATTAAAAGTTCCTAAAGCTCTTTCTGAGCTCAAGTTTATGTTTTATTTTGAATGTGGGGGAGGATTTTTTGTGACTCTATTCCAATGCAACTATTTGTATAAGTGTAAAGTAATAAAGGGCATTGTTGAAACTTTTTAAAACATACTGTTACTTCAAGTTCATCCCAAATGAAAAATAAGTTTTTTTTTCCTCATTTCAGGATCGTTTTACAGTCATGTAATTAATTTATACTACTTAGCTAACTGTACATCCTTGGTTTAAAGCACAGACCTAGCATAAAATTATACAGCTATCTATATCAAAATGCTTACAGTTGTTTCATTGTTGGTGGTCATCATCAGTGTATCCTGTGCTCCTGTGACCACAATTAGTCACTAGTAAGTAAAAGTAGATTCAAAAAATATTAGCTGTCCAAGCTGAACCATAACTTTACGGGAACCAAAGTACTGTAAAAAAAAACAATGCATGTGTTGCCTTTCTGTTGTTTGTTAAGGGAGGCTCAGTGTGCCAAGGGCTTAACAGGGACATGTCTTGCATCTTTATTTGGGTTTTTATCCCTGCACTGCTTTGGTTTTCTTCTGCCCAACTTTCTATTTCAAATATTAACGTGGCCACTATTTTCTGCCAATTAGTATTTTAACCTAACTTACCGATACTTATAACTGGCATGTTCAGTATGTATGCTGCAAGTAAAAGCAAGTTAGAATTTATATATAAACTTTCCAAATGAGCAGTACCACCAAAAAACTATAAAGTTAGTTATTAGCTGCTTCTACCAAAAATAAAAAGTTAAAAAGCACATAATTTTTTGGTAGGGTTTCAGTAAAGTACTAGTTAATTCACACTAAAACTAAAAAAATTGTTTTTTTTTTAAAGTTCTCACTATCACAATGAAAACAGCTGCCTTACACATAAGCACATTGTAAAATGCACACATCAGCACAGTCACAGTAAAGAAACAGGAAAACAGCTGCCACTTACAATCAACAAACATGTACCGAAAAACTCAGACAGAGTTTCCTTTGCCAGGCTATTCCTTAGTTTCAGTCTGTTTAAACAGCTTCTTTCCTCCTGTTTGGCTACCATGCTGTATTTGCTGCTTCTTCTGCTGTCCTTAGAGTTTTCAGTTCCAGTCATCCTTCTCTGCAGGCTTTGAATCCCCATATAAAGTTTAAACCACGTGTGAATTAGTGAGCTCTATGCATCAACTCCTGTGAAAGAACCGATTCATATATTGCCAAGAAATCCTTGTTCCTGTGCTGTCATTGGTTGGCTAAAGTTACGCAAAAAAACAACTCATCCAAAAAAAGTTTCAATCCTTTTTTTTTTTTAAAGCGCATCCCTAAAATATTTTAAGGTGTGGAGAACACACAGTGTTCCATATTAACATATTATTAGAACACATATTATTATTTAAATTGTTTTTATAGCTTCAGTAATAACAGGGCTTTTAAAGAAATGCTTTATATCAACATTTGTATAGAATTAATATTATTTAGTATTATTATTATCCTCATTGTCACGCACTCGCCAGCCTGCTATTCTTCAACTACACTGCTAACTTTCCACATACGCCAAGGTCCATTTTTTAGGCAAGCCGGTTAACCTATCTGCATGTTTTTGGGCTTCTGGGGGGAGACCGGAGTGCCTCGAGGAAACTCACGCGAACACAGGAAGAACATGCAAACTCTTTGTCGATAGTGTCCTGGCTGAAAGTCCTGGCTTTAATGATTTATGAATAGGGAGAAGGCCAGTAAGTAAAGAGAGGTGGGGAGTGTTCAGTGTATATGAACCGTCTCAGTATAGATTGGGTTAATTATTACCTAGAACATCTCTTTTTGGTTAATCAGCATAAACATACAGGGACCAGAAGAGTGATATTAAAAACAATGAAAAAAAACAAACAAACCGTGTAAAATGAAATGGGTCACTAACACACAGCAGACAGAAAATATGCCTTTTTTTTTAACATGGTATAATGTTGGTCTATAGCAACGCCATCTTTTTTGCATGGCACCATAATCCACATGCATTTGCAGTCATGTGCTACTGTGCATTGTTGTGCCATGCAAAATAGATGGCATTGCTATAGACCAACATAGGTCAGGTTGATTTACTTAAGGAATTAAGTAAACTTAAGGAATTTGGGCTGTTTATATAGCAAAGTGACTTATTCCTGTGCAAAGGTTATTTACCCTAGTTTAGTAAATTTGGTGAAGCTCTGCTGCCTTTCAACCATCCAATAATGTTCAAGGGTAAATGTCTTTTATTTACTTGCATGTGATTGGGTATTCTTTGGAAAGGTAACTCTCACTGCATTCACTAAGCTATGTGAATTATCTCTGTAAAAGTGATAATTCACCATGGTAAGGGAACTATCTAATTCCTTTAGTAATTCAGCCACATAATGTGCACTTTTACAATGCAATAGTGTGCATCCAACCTCATGGAACTATTCCCTTTTGTCATAAAAACTCATTGGTGAAGATGACATTAAAGTGGAACTAAAGCCCCACGACTCAAATATCCATTTTCCAATGCAGGGGGCCAACATTATCTTTTTTCTTTTTCGTCTTTGTCCATCTTGATTGGCCGTTCGGGGAATTCATTCATCCCTGGTTCTTTCAAGGAAGATAGGGTTGTAAGGTTTCCCTGGCAACCACAGGTGATGCTCATGCGTAGCTCAGTTTTTTCACATTTCACCATCTCAGGCAGGTAAGTGGTGTTATTGCAGAAGGGCTTGTATTAGCATACATTTGGTGTCAGTTTGGGAAACTTTAGAGATCATTTAGGATTTACTGACAGGTTCATTTGGCCTAAAGTTGACCTAATGATCTGCTATAAGCTCGTTTTGGGAAAGCAAACGCCATTTGATAGGAGCAAAAGCTCTTCAACATAAACTCTACGATTGAGGAGGTTGCTGTTGACATTGACTATGTACCTCCTGAAATTTTTCCCAGTTGAAAAAAAACTGGCTTCAGATGCTTATTCGGAAGAAATACCTTGGCTCAACCATTACAGGCAGTACTGACATTTTTCCTGCTTGGCCGCTGGTGATCCCCTTCATGAATTGCAAAACATCATTGGGGACAGCTGCAACCATGCTTGATTTTCAACCGAAACAAACATTAATTTTTGGGCAAAAATTATTTAGTATTGCATACACACCTCTCCCCTCATCCAGCACAAAAAGCATAAATGGCTGATATAGAAGAAACACTAAGCCAATTAAATTCCTACCTTGACCTTTTCATCTTCTATTCAGCTCTCAAAAACCCATTGTTGGTGTTGTTACTCCTGATGTTGTTCCTGCAGTTGTTGTCATTGTCATTTTGTGCTAGAGATGAACATTATGGGCCATTCGCCTCTCCTGCAGAGTTCCCTTCCTTCTTTTAAGTGTGCTTAGCTCAAGCCCTTTCCACATCTTATGAACACATAGCCCCTAATGCCTCCACTTCCCTAAAATGTTCAATGTGTAGCCAGGTCTATGCAATAGAAGATGCCTGGTGCAGTGATTCCAGGGTTGGCTGCTCCTTTGGTTTCTTTCAACTTCCTCCTAACAAGAGTACCAGTCCCAATGACACCAATGTGGCAGCTGTTCCACTCCTGAATATCGTATGTGTATTGTATGGCACTGCCATGCAATCCTCCATCTAGTTTGTTTGGCTTGGGGAAGTGAAACTGCCGGCAAGTTCCTTTCCACCATGCAAAAACAATTTGAGCAGTTGCCCCACTCCTTTCCCCTCCCCCTTGTAACCTGGGCAATTTTCTCTACGTTCCCTGTGCTGTTTTTGCTGGTAAAGAAATTTCTAAGCACTACCATTGCTTACAGCATATTTTGGTCTAGGTACAACACTGCAAAAAAAAAAAATCCCTTGTGGCCTTGCAAAGACAAAATGGTATCACATTCCACAAAATGATCTGTGTCATGAACACCCACTGGAATTAAATATGCTGGACCTCCTGTACAAGCAAAGGAAACCTGTAATTGACTGTCTGCTGCACCAAACTGAAAAAAAAGGGAGCCATGCTAGATATAATGTAGCAGGGAGAAAAGGAGGAAGACTATCACCTTTGCCTTGCAATTGAGGAGGAGTTAGTGGAGAGTGGGACATTTATAGGAAAGGCACTCCGGGAGGTAAAGGGAGGTGGCCAAGTTGAAGAGAAGGAAAAGCAAGCAGTCAAACAGACATCAATGGGGTCACATTGAGAATGAGAAAAAGGATGAAAAAGCCTGCAGCTGGCATCAGAGAAGGTAGATTCCATGCCCACCTTCCATGCAACTTGCAAACAAGGCAAGTTGTAGGTTGGCTTGTTTTTGCATTGACATGTGTGTCGTTGATATAAAACGAAGCGATGACTACTGGATAGCCACACTCTAAGACTCTTGCTATAGCAGCAAATTTGGTGAATTTTTCAAACCATAAGGTCATGATTGACCAGAATTGTCCAATTATGCTATTCAGGTGCTGTCTTGTCCACCCTCAAGTATCATACCCTTGAGTTTTCAGTGTTATACTACTGTGGGAGAGAAGTAGAACAAGGCCAAAAAAGGAAGGGATGCCGGACTGCTGCACAGAAAATACTGGCCATGGCAATATAAGCCAATAAGTATGTTGATTTATGTATTGTCATCCAAGAATATTAACACCATCCAAGAGCTTGAAATTAAGGGACCAGTAGACAAAATAAAGAAGCAATGTGAGCCACTGAAATAGATATACATCTATGGCAGGAAATATGAAATACTATGTAAAGAAGGCATATCTATAAATCAGTTGCACAATATCACAATGAGACATATATTTATTACAATAATGACAGCAATATGCAAGAAAAAGTATTTACAATATGTGGGTATCAAACCCGTAAAAACAAGTTACATTTGTGCAAATAAAAAAATATTTCTAAAAAAATTTAATTCTTTTAGAAAAGGCCAGAAAAATTTGTCCAATAGTCACATTATATTTTTTGTGCATTGGTTCAAATTTTTTTACGAGTTCATCCTTGTTTTACGAGTTCATTCTGAGTTAATTGAAATCTTTAATGGTAATGTTCGTAAAATCGATCTGCTCCTTAATGTATATTCAAAATATCAATTCTAAAGATGGGAAAAAAGTGTCCCCAGGGTTGAAACTTGTTGTAATGTTTTGGCCATTAGACTGTCCCAAGCATTGCCTAGATAGTCAGTAAGAAGTGGCAACAACAATAAAAAAAAACACAATGACGATATAACTTGCTTAAGCACAGCTATAACATAAGCAAATCATAATGACGTATATCGAAATAATGATGATATAATAATTATCAGCACTGGGTGTTTTACAGCCTCCAACAACTAGTAATTACTACAGGGGTATATGTACTGAATCATCCTAAAAGGTATGTGTGAACCAAGTCTCACTGCTCAAATCAGTTACATAGAACAAAAACACATATAGACAGCAAACAATACCAATGTGCTCACCTATCCATTTCCATTGCTATCAATGCCAACCCTGGGAATGGTGCCAGTGGGTAAAATGAAACCAGAACAAGGGTAAAAAAATATGTACATGGATGATTTATGGACCCAAACTCAGTCAAGGTCTATTGCTATATAAGCACATTAACAGTAAGTCCTACTGCTAGGGTTCAGAGACAGATGGTATACATAACAGATGTGTATGAGTTTGGAGTTACAATTACATATTTTATAGAACAATTTGACCATTCTCTCATACTTGTACTACTCAGCATACCTAAATCTCTACAACAATTTATTATATCACTTATATTAGTATACAGTTAGTGGTAGACCTTAATATAGACTATCTGAGTTACCTAAAATTGGCAAAATTGAACAGGGAAATAAGAGAAAGCTGGTGAATTGTCCTAGCAACAATGGGGAAAATGTTGGGGGCTGATCACTGACTGATCAGGTAATTGGAGTGTTTAGTTGCAATTATACACTGATTTTTTTTTTTTCATTTTTTTTAATTCACCTTTTTATGAGCAATTATACGTGGACAGCTGCTAAAAATAGATTCAGATTGCCCCCATACTGTCACAGATTTCACAAATTGGCTTAAAAATGTTTCTACTTGCTGGTGACTTTTTTCAGTTGGGAATTTGCCTTTTTATGTAGAATTAGAGGAGAACAGATCATAGAAATAGATTCAGGAAGGCTCCATACTGTCCCAGATTTCTAAAGGTGGCTAAAATAAGTTCTAGTTAATTTGCAACCCAATATATGTATTTTATTAAATCATTTTTTAAAAACCTAACTTGGACTTTTTAACTATTCCAACCAAACTTGTTCACATCAGAAGTTTATAGTTTGGAGCACTGCTATCCAGAAAGGAATGTTTAGCATTATTAGTCATACAGTTATGTAAAAATAGTAAGCAACCTCATGGAAACTGTTGAATTATTAGTTTAGATCTTCACTTAAAAAGTGTCTATCGATAAAAAAAAATTATAACTCTATAAGGTTCTCACAACCACAGAAGGCTGTGGATGCCTATGAATTTAAAAAGATCCCCAAAATATGTGAACTTAATTTTTCCACTGTGAAATAAATGATGCTGTGTATTGCAAAAGACTGCTAATTTGGCCAGCCCCATAAACTCAGACTTGATGTTAAAATAAGTCTCCACGAATCCTGAAATTACCTTATGGGACCGGCAGATGACCTTTGCAACAGTTGGTGTCAAAGTACGTACATTTACAATTAAAAATGGATTGCATAAACTGAATGGGTGATGCCATAAAAAAAGCATTTGCTGTACTAAGAGAACATTTGATCAAAACTATATTTAGTAATCAAACCAATAGGCAAAGACCAGGCCCCCATAATGTGCTGTGGATTTATCAATCAAAATTAGAGTTGTCTGTCCATTGTAAGAATAGACATATTTGTACAAACCAAAGACAGCATTTCCAGAGACAAAGAAATTTTATTATTTGGAAGCTTTGCTTCCTTGGGATGTGAAGAGCCTGCAGTCACTAAGTCAACTAATAATTATTTATCATTGTATTAACGTGTACAAGAGCATGTAAAGCTAGCTTTTCAAAAGTTGATGTTAAAGTTGAAGTAGATCTTCCTAGTATGTAGTAGGTAGTAATATTCTGAAACGCACTACCAAATTTACCAAGAAATGGCTCAGAAAGAAATAATTTAGAATTTTGGACTGGTGTATCCAATTGAAATGTTGAAGAGGTTTTAAAACATAGGGAAACGAAACCCACAAATATATTGCAACTGAAAGGAGTGGTATAAAAATCACAGTGTCATATAGTGGTAGAAAGTAATTTTTGCTAAAAAGGCAATGGTAGCTTTGAAATAGTTAAAGCTGGAATTTGACAAAAATGTTAGCTTAGATCAGGGGTTGGCAAACTTTTTCGACTACTAGGCCATTTCAGGAGGTAAAGAAGGCACACTAGGCCAGATGAAACAAGATGTCCTAGGAAAGTTTTTTTCCAACCGTAACTGCAAGCGAGCAGCCTCAGTCTTTCGCTCATCAGCCGTGTAGTCTTGCGCGTGCTTGGCATCGAAATGCCCCTTGAGATTCGACCGCTTGAAAGTGCTGTTGGTGTTTTTGCACACTAAACACAGGGCTTTGTTGCTGTGTTGGACGAAGAATAATTTGTCAGTCCATGTAGGGTTGAAGACACGACGTTCAAGGTCAACCTTCCGGAGACTGGTAGCTGCGCGTTGCTTCTACTGCTTAGGCATAGTAATTGGGGTTACTGTGTGGGAACCCGATGATATCAATGATATCACGGGAACTTGCGATAACGCTACAATGCAATTAGGCCAGATCCAACAATAAATAACTGGGGGGGGGGGGCGTTAGGCTGGCCTGGAATACTGGCTAGGCCATATCTAGCTTAAAGGCCGTAGTTTGCCTACTTAGTTATATAGTTATAACTTATAGATATATCCATGTTTAAATTTAGGAGAGAGTTTTTTTTCCAGTCTTGGGTTCCCAGGTTAACAAATGTTACTATATTGTAGTTATTAGTTCATGAAAGAAACCTCACTTCTTCAAAAAATTGTTGAACACTATTGAGAAAATACACAGATACATTGGTCAGAAATACACAGGGAATTTTTTGAAGCCTAATCAAGCTAAAACTAATTTTAATGTTCTGTCTTTAAGGCATCTATTTGAACAACAGGAGTATAACCATTGTACTGTTTTGTTGCTTGAAAAAAAGCATAATGGTAGACTTTATAAATTTGCATCAAGACTTAAAAGCCATCAGAATATTTGTACTGAAAAAATAAAAAATTCAATCCAATTATGGAATCTAAATATGGCAGCATAAACATATCAGGGGCTACATTTGAAACATCGGTCATAAAATAAGTTTAAGTTTAAGTTATATTTACATTTCCCATTAGTATATTTTTAAGTGTCACTGATATCTCTACTTTGAAAACCTGAGCCTCTAACATTAAATAATAATAATTATTATTATTAATAAACAGGTTTTTTTATAGCTCCAACATATTGCGCAGCACTGTACATTGAATAGGGGTTGTAAATGACAGACAAATACAGACAGTGACACAAGAGGAGAAGACCCTGCCTGAAGATCTTACTATCTAGGAGGTGGGGGAAGTAACACACAATTGGAGGGATACATGTTCGGCAGTATTTCATATTTGGATAACCACACATTTTAACACAAGTTGACTCACCATATTTTTTTTTTTTTTTTTTATCATACAAGGTTCTTTGGCACTTTTCCTTGGAAAATTCTACTTTTAAGCTGTTTATGAGCTTAGTTAGCTAGGATTCTCCTAAACAGTCATCCTGGTTTATTTTTAAGACAAACATTTTTTTTTTCAGTTTTCTCCTGAATTCCTGAATAAATACTACCTAATATACCCTAATTGATATACCTTTTTATGCCATTGGCACCTAGTAGCTCCTGACCAGATGTACTAATTCCACTACCTGGGCCAATATATCAGTTTGGTGCCTTTGTAAAGGGTTTACGTAATTAGGAGTGTTCTGCTCTTCGTATTATAGTTTGGGGTGTGTGAGAGTTGTAAATAACTGCAATGGACGTCTCTTATCAGTTTAGTTGAGTCACGTTATTTGGCAAGAACTTTTGCAAGGCATAACCCTATACTTTAATTTTTCTTGTGCTTGTGTCAGATGATGTTGATGCTTCAGTAACACCAAAGATGGGTTCCTTCCAATTTTCCTTCTTAGTCACTTCTTGAATTACCTACAGTTGGGGTTACTTAGTTACAGTAGAAAGGCAATCATCCTCTTCAAAATATTTACATTTTGTTGCATTGTATACAGCCTGAAATGAAGACACAAAAACATTATTTTACCACAATTTTTTTGCTTCTGTATTTATCCAGGTGTAAAGTCCAATAGGAACAGTTCAGGAAAAAAGAAAAAAAAAAAGAATCACTGAGAAGGATTAGCCCCCTTCCAAAAAATAATTGTGAACTCAAACAGAACTAACTTCTCATTCCTTCAATGAGACCTTCAACATTCCCTAATGGGAATAAATTACTGCCGCTGAAACACATTGACCTGGAGGATTCCCATGATGGAATGTTTGAGGAATGTCAGATTTCCTGTTTTATAAATTTTAATAACCATAATACCATATTAAAGTCTATAAATAGGAACTAGAAAGTGTTTGGTATTAAAAGGACATTCCTGGGATTAAGTTGCCCCTCTAAACTTGGAATGTGAGGTGGAAACTGGTCAGAGAGGCAACCAAGAGGCCTTTGGCAACTCTGAAGCAATGACAACAATTGCAAGTGCTTTACAAATGTCTTTTGTATAGGAAAGTTACAAGTAAAAAAAAACTCAGGAAAGGCTACAATAAATCTGGATGGAACTTTGCCAACATGCATTTTGAAAATTCTGAGGCCAAGTGTTATGGTCAGATGATACCAAAATTAAACTATTTGACCTCAACATCAAAAAGTACTTCTCGTGGATACCCAATTATTATTAATAGTTTTTCAACAGTATTTATATAGTGTCAACATTTTATGTACATTAACCCTCCTAGTGGTAACCCCGAGTGTGACTCGGTAGAAAAAAGTTGCTGAAAGCGGTAACCCGAGTCACACTTGGGGTAGGTAAACCTATGGGAAGGTTAGTAAATACAGCCTTACCTGATCAACCAGTGTCCTGCATTCTACTTCTTGTACGTTACCTGGTGGGGCAGGAACTTCAAAATCCATTTGTATTGTATTCTAAAGAAAATAACTCAATTGAATGCAATACATTGGGTTTTTATGAGTAACAAAATATTTATTTATTTAATTTATTTTTACATGATTTTGTGTTTCAAACTGTATTAAACTCATACTTAAATTCTAATATATTAAATGTATACTGTAAAATACATTTTCATGAAAGACAATATAACTGACCACACAGTGGCCCTGATTCATCAAGCAAAATCAGAAGCTCACTCGCGCATTCGTATTCGCGATCCGAAATCAGAAGCTGTCGCGCTTTTCAACAACTGAATGAGCTCGCTGCCGGAGCCGCGCAATTTCCGGCAGTTTTACACTGGCGAGCTTGAATTAAAAGTCACTGTTCCCCTAAAAAAGCATTCTTTCTAATGGCACACATATTACCCTTAGCTTAGATTTTGACAGACTGCGCAAGTGTTAATTGCAAGTGAATTGCTATCATCTGTGCGCATAACTAAATGCATAAATTTGAGCATATGGTGTGGTTTAACTTGCTTTTTCCTTTTGTCTTTTTCTTTTCTTGAAGGGGCTGTTGTTTTGTGTGTTATCCTAATTATTGTATGTTGCTGCGTTTGATACTTTGCTTACTATTTAGCATATTAGCTTCTTTTTTTATTTTATTTTTTACTTTGAATGTTTTAATGTCCATTTTGCAATTTTGAAGTCAATCTTAATGCTATGTTATTGTGTTTGTGGCCATGTTTGATTGCAAAATTCTGCCTTTATTACCAATTTGAAATGTTTGTCCTGCATAAATATTTTCTAATCTAGTTTTCCACCCTTGATAGGGCAAAATTGCATATTGGTTTGGTAAGTATTTTTTGAATGCAATATTTGTTGGGCCATTTTGTTGATGTGTGTGTTTTTTTTTTTTTTTGATGTTTTGATGTGTTTTTATATTTTTTTGTGACCTTTTAGCAAATGTTTCTTTTGAATAAAGTTGTTTGTGAAATGTTGTCGTTTGTTTTGTGGGGGTTTGTTATGTGATCTCCTTTCCAATCTCCTAGGACACACAGTTTAAAAAGACAATTGTGATTGATTTTAAGCTGTTCCTTCCTCTGAATTATTTGTAAAGCTAAAAACAGCACAATTGTCTTATTTGTTTAATGCGCATAGTTGTCTCAGTTGTTTAATGCACATTGTTGTGCGCCAAACTTCAGGAGCGTGTAGCTCATAGTTGTGCGCCACGGCGGACTTGCTACATGCGCTTGAACTGTTTTATCAGTTTAAAAATGCACTGCACTTTTACACAGTCCTAAGTAAGTTTGTATTTTATTTGTGTATATTGCTTGTTTTGCTTCATATGCACTCATGTATGTATAGACATGAGTGCACATAAAGCCAAACCTGTATGTATGCATTTAGATGTGTGTACATATAGATAGAAAAGAGAAATTAGAAGAAGAAATAGGCAAAGAGGGCTTTTTGGACCCTATTGCTGCACATTGCAAAGATTGCCTATTTCTTCCTATGATTTCTGATGTCATGGGTTTGGCCACAAGCAACATTCATGGAGGATATTTCTTCTGGTTAAAAGAAGGAATCCACCTTTATGTGCTTCCACTACCAAGCTGAGGGGAGTAAGTCAAAATATATATAGTGGGCCAACATCTAAAATGCCATTCAAATCTGCAAAAACACCCTGAAGGGATGGAAAAGCAAGAAAATGATGGGCACAAAGTGGATTTGGCCCTGGAACTTTCATATACTAGTACTATTTGTTTTGTGGAAACACCTAAATAATGCATACACTCCACTATTTATCAGCATTAAGTTAAGCAACAACACAACATCTGTTCATTTCTAAGAGTGCGTGACCCTGCTTGTGAGCTTGGCAATCAATGTGCTTTGATGTTGTGCTTGGCAACCTGGACCTCCTTCCATCACCATCAGGTGTGTTAGAATGAGTATGCAACTCAGCTGGACAACTAATTCACAACCAGTTTGGACAACAAGTGGAAGTGTGTTTGTATACAATAGTGCTAAGATCAGGCACCACAGCACAATGACAACAAACCTATAACACAACTACAAATGAACACAGGAGTTGTGTGGGGACAAATCAACATAAGTGCAAATGTCAGGCTATAAAAAAAACAAACAAACAAACAAAAAAAAAGAAATAAAATCATAACAATTTATTCAGAAAAGGAATATGCACATAATACATTCAAATACCAATATGTGACAAAGGCAATGAGGGAGTTAAGTAGGAGTTTGGTGTGGAAACCATGAAGACATTTGTACTCAATACTTGTGGAAAAAATGACACATTGCTGAAGAATTGCTAAACTATAGAAACTGGCATTACAAACCAGGCACAAAAACATTGCAGCAACAGATGAAGCTAACAATCATGAGGATTACAAAAAATTCACATCAATGCATAACATCCCAGCAAACTACATGTGAAATAACTAAATGTTCCTTAATACATGTAATATAACGTTTGCCTATAATGCTTTACTAAAATATTTGATTTCTCTAAAGTCAAACTGGAATGACATTTTTATTAGGTCACAAATGTTTGTTCACATATTTTTTTACACTCATACTATTGTGTGATGACATATTTGAAAGTGCCACTTAGTATATATATATCCAGCTTGATAGAAATGAGTTTGCGGTGTTGCAACCAAAAGAAAAAGTAACATGAAGTGCAACAAATGCAACTATAAATGAAGCAAGTTTGTGATGGAGTAGAATGTAACATAAAAAAGTAACACTTACAAAAAAGAAAAAATCAAGCATTAAAGATTCAAACTGACCTGTAAAATAGACTGGAGAACACAGATCAGCGTGCAGGTGTGCGCTAATCAATTGCTATCACCTCATCATTGAGGTTAACATCCCCTGAATTGCGCAGCTGAAAATTATTAGCCTTAATTAGCGTATTCACGATCTTTGCGGGGAAACCAGCAAGCGAGTTCACTAGAACTTGGGCCCGACGCGCGGTAATAGACTCCGCTGCCTGGCACATAAATACGCGGGTCGAGCGTACGCGCACTTCATTGATGAATCAGGGCCAGTGGCTGAGGGAGAAAAAGGTGAATGGCCTCATGTGGTCTAGTAAGAGCCCAGACTCAACCCTATTGAAAATCTGTGGCATGACTTAAGGATTCCAGTCTACCAATGGTCACCATCCAATTTGACTGAGCTTGAACATTTCTGTAACTGGGCAAATATGTGCAAGGGTGAAAACACACATATCCCAAAAACCTCAAGGCTTCAATTAAAGCAAAAGTTGGTTCCACCAAAGTACTGGTACAGAGTTATTCCTTTATCTATTTATCTATTTCAGTAATTCTGGTCTTTTGTTTTGTTAATTTTTTTAAACTGTTTTTTTATATATATACCTTGTATATTATAAGTTGCATTGAGTAAAAACAACTGGAAAATTATTTTAACATTTGTGTAAGTTTTTATTTGAGATTGAGAAGCATCAAAATGTGAATATGGTGATTCTTTTGTATACCAATTTGCATTTACATTACAGTGCCTCCCTGCAAGACTTCAGAGAAGTTCTGTTGGACATATAATTGGAAGTTCTTTTACTTAATGTTACATACATAATTTATAGGTTCTTGCTTAGATAAGTGATGCCTTTGGTAATACATGAAATAATGATAAATGATCATTGAGTACTTTGCAAAAGGAAATGTGTTGCTTTTTTGGTAAGGTTTCTTATAAGAGTTGTAATATTCGCAGCAAATAACACCCTTCATCTTTAGGACAGATCTTTTTAAATAGTCGTCCGTCATCCATTGCGTGGTTAAAACGGGTCAAGAAAGTTTAATGACAGACCAAATTTTTGGAATTCATTAGCTGCTCAGCAGTACATTATTGCATCATTACATTTAGCCTATACTTTATAAAGGAGGCATATGATTATGATGACACCAACAAATATTAATTACTGTGTTTTATTTTGAGTTGTACAGTATGTAATTCAACACATATCATCACACAACACTCTTCACCTTGGATTTAACTGTTTGTGCAAAATGCCTAATTTTTTGTTTTATGAACTCTGTCATTTTGATTCCGCAGGTTAATAGCACAAATACAAATGTTGGCTGTATTAAATTATCTACAAAAGTTTACAACATAGTAGATTTACCTCACAGACTGCTATTCAGTTTTTGTATTGTTTCGCTTTTTGTTGTGATGCTAACCGTACAGAACGTGACCATGGTCAGTTGGTGTTCAAATTTAATACCAATATACATATAGGTGACTCCAATATAAATTTCAACCGTTGAAAGAAATAAAATTAATTGTACCACCACACCACATGCTGAATTCTGTAGTACTAATTCTGTGTAATCAAACAAAATGCAAATTGAGTACTATATTATCACTTAATCTATCTCACAATGAAGATATGCATACATAAAAGATCCACCACTTCAAGGCTATATAACTAAGGTAATCCTCGGATACCATATAGCTCCTGAAACTACCCCAAAGCCCAAAATGCCTGAAACTGTATTTACAATATTAGGGATATTGCCACATTAACCGGCCGAGCATTCTAATTCTGTCCGTATTTCCACGCAAAAATTTTTACTTTTTTTGCATGGAAATTTATTTTACATTGTAGGTCTATAATTCTTAGGCAAAACTCACCGAAATATGTCCAATATTTATTAAATTTAATAATAAACTTTAATAAAAAAACATAAATCTGTCAAAAAAAATAGTAAAACGTAATATACCTGTACAGTAGCATGTATAATATATTTATAATATATTTATATTTATATTATATAAAGATTTCTTTGTATTAAATCAAATCCAAAATTATTTGAATTTCCCGCCGCTCCTCCCACCCGCACTGATGCATGCACCGACGCCCTTGGGTAGACTGGTGTGTTGGGAAAGAAATTCGGGATTAAGTGGAATTGCAGGAAGAGGCCTGCAAACAAGTTTGTGAAGAATCAAGTTCAGAAGGGTTGTTGCTGTTGATGCTGACTTGACTTCAATGATTTATGGACTGTGGAAACGCCAGGCTTGGGATTGGACTCTCACAAGAGACTTGTATTGGACTCATCCTTATCATGGGGACGTTCTGATGGGCTATGGACATTTACACCACTAGGCTGAAGTAAGCCATTTTCTCTATTGTTTATACCTTCCTGAGTTGCTGAAAATAAGCTGTTTTTTTTCCAATAAAGACTTGTGTTTGTTACACCCTTTTGGTGAAAAGCGTGCTGGCTGCGGTCTAAGCTAATTCCCAGACTTTACAACCGGTGCAGGATGCGGGCAGCAGCACTGCAGGAAAATTTTTTTGTTTAAAGATGAAAAGCGACATTTAAAGCGCTAGGCTCCCAAAATTTTTGCTATAGAGGAGTTGCTATGACAACTGGCACTAGCCACAGTGCAGCTACAGAAGAGGGTGGCCAGCCAGCAGGAAGCCACAGAGGTGCAGATGGTATTGCTTGGGGAAGCAACAGCAGCCCAAGCTGCGGCCTTACGGGATTCCACAGAGGCACAATCAAGGATGTTGGCTGAGACTGTGCAACGGCTAACAGAAAGAAACCAAGAGGGTTGCCTCTAGCAACCAGGCCATGAGGGGAGCCATCCATTTTCTCTAAAAGTTGACACCCACAGATGATGTTAAAATCTTTCTATTAATGTTTGAGAGGACTGCTGAAAGGGAAGGGTGGCCCCGAGATAAATGGGCTGGCCTCATCGCCCCTTTCCTGGCTGAGGAGCCACAGAAGGCCTATTATGACCTTGCCCCAAGAGACTCCTCAAACTATGACCGTCTCAAAGCAGAGATCCTTGCCCGTCTGGGAGTTACCACCACAGTTAGGGCGCAGCGGGTGTTTAAGTAGAGATACCACAACGATCTATCCCTCCGGCCCAGGATGCATGATCTCATACAGTTGGCTACAAAGTGGCTGTTGCCTGAGACACTGATAGTGGAACGCCTTGTGGTCAACCAGTCTCTGCGGTCCCTGCCTGAGGAGTTACAGAGGTGGGTAAGCCATGGGGATCCTAAAACAGCAGACCTGCTGGTGGAATATGTGGAATGATACACCCTCATGGAGGTGTTGTTGTCATCAAACCCCACCTCCACCAGGAGAACCAGGCCTCCCTCACCAGAAGATAATGCTGTCTGGAGGAACCCTGGAACCCTCATTACTACACCCAAAGGTTCACCCTTTTTCCAGCAGGAGTTTCAACCTCGAGATGTCACACCTTGGGGAGGAGATCCTGTACAGTGCTGTCAGTGTTTGGCCTACGGCCACATTAGGGCCCAATGTCCTTTGCAGGAGGAATCCATGCAGTGTGGAGAATCACAGAGGAGGTCTTTCTACACTAAAATAGTGTGTACGAATAGTCCCAAGACAGGCCTGGACAGTTTTGAATGCAGGGTGCAGGTGAACCAGGTCCCGGCCAAAGCCCTGTTGGACTCGGGTAGCATGGTGACTCTGGTACATGCTAAAGTGGTTGGCGAGGTTACATCTTGGGGAAAACCCCTCCATGTAATGAGTATACATGGTGATACTAAGACATACCCCACTGTGCCGGTCCAGGTCAGGACGAGCTGGGGCAGGGTTGTTCACCTTGTGGGGGTGGTGAGAAACCTGATATGTCAAGTGATATTGGGGTGAGAGGTTCCTTTGCTTTTGAACTTGTGGGGGACAAAAAAAAGCCTAATAAATGGGTAGAGAATGCTCTCCCTATCACTGGGCAGGGAAAGATTCTGGTACAGCCCCACCAGGTGGGTAACGGGGAAAATGTTGATGGAGAAATTTCCCCATAAGAAAAATTGAGGGTTATTACTGGTCCTGAGCCTGACCAGTCCTCTGAGGGGAGGGAAGTGTTACCATTCCAGGTTATGGCGGGAGATGATAGGGGGGAATCTTCCTCTAGCCTCATCGATCCCAGTTTAAAAGTAAATAAGGGGGAATTTTGTACTGCCCAGTTGAGGGACCAGATTACGATGGTGGACGGAGTGCCTCAAGAACCCGGGGCTATAGAAA
>NC_092859.1:125948071-125952314 GCF_032062135.1 Pyxicephalus adspersus
GGTTTCCCCCGGAAAATTGTCACAGACCAGGGTACTCCATTTAGTAATGGCGGATGTATGCAAGCTATTTAAAATTAAACAGTTGTGAACCTCTGTCTTTCACCCGCAGACAGATGGCCTGGTAGAGAGGTTCAATGAAACACTAAAATTAATGTTAAAAAAGGTGGTACAAAAAGATGGGAAAAATTGGGACCGCCTACTACTACTACTGTTCTCTTAGCCATTAGAGAAGTTCCCAAGGCTTCCACAGGATTTTCCCAATTTGAATTGGTATACTGGCGACGTCCTTGGGGATTACTTGATCTGAATGAAACATGGGAAAGCAGGACCAGTCCCCATCAGAGTGTGGTAGAGTTTGTTTCCCAGTTACAGGAACGGATTGCCACTGTCATGCCCTTTGTCAAGGAACATCTTCTAAATGCCCAAGAGACCCAAAGCCGAATGTACAATAGAGGGGGCAGACTAAGACAATTCCAGGTGGGGGACCGGGTAGCTGTGTTGATACCCACTGTACAAAGTAAATTCCTGGCCAGGTGGCAGGGGCCTTTTGAGGTGGTGGAAAAAGATAGCGAAGTAAACTAAAAGGTACACCAGCTGGGAAAACGGAAACCCTATCAGCTGTATCATGTTAACCTGTTGAAACCCTGGAAAGAGAGGGAGCCAGTCCCTGCCATGGCCAGTGCCAGGGTTGTGACCCAAGTTGGGGCTGACAATGTTAAAACAGCCCCTACCCTTTGTAAGTCTCAAAGTCAGCATGTGAAAGAATTCCTCCAGAGGAATAAAACCATGAATAAAACCGTGTCATTGAGGAAAGTGAGTGGTCCAGTCTCATTGTGTTAGTACCGAAGCCGAGCATGACCCTGTGATTTTGCAATGTCTGCAGAAGTTAAATAGGATATCAAGATTTGATGGGTATCCCATGCCCCGAGTGGATGAGTTAATAGAGAGATTAGGCCCTGCGCGCTTTATCACCACACTGGATTTGACCAAGGGGTGTTGGAAAAAATACCCTTGACCAAAGATTCCCTGGAGAAAACTGCTTTCTACATGCCAGACAGTCACTTCCAGTATAAAAGGATGCTATTCAGCTTGCAGACTGCCCGTTACATTCCAACTAGTCATGGACAGGCTGTTGGTTATATCGTAGCTTTCAGCAGAGACTGGGGGACTCACCTGCCGAAGGTCCAGACAGTACTGGATAGTCTAGAAAAGGGAGGATTCATGGTGAACCCTGAAAAATGTGTGGTTGGGTTTAGGGAGGCAAAGTAGGATACATTGTGGGTAGGGGACTGGTGAGACCTCAGGGGAAACAATTCAGAACTGACCCTGTCCCCTCACCAAGAAAAAGGTCCGAGCCTTTTTAGGAATTGTCAGCTACTACCCACGGTTCGTTCCCAATTCTTCAACTATAGCAGCCCCCTTTCTGATCTGACCAAAGTCCGCAAGTCAGTAATCATTAATTGGAATGAGGATGCAGAGAAAGTGTTCCTGGATCTAAAAATAGCACTGTGCCGACAGCCTGTTTTGGTGTCGCCAAATTTTTGTGGTGCAAACTGATGCTTCAGATGTAGGATTAGGGGTGGTTCTGTCCCAGGTTATTGATGGAGAGGATCATCCCGTAGTTTTTTTAAGCAGGAAACTGACGGGCTGAAAAATATTATGCGGTAGTAGAGCAGGAGTGCCTGGTGGTCAAGTGGGCACTAGACTCCCTCTGCTATTACCTGTTAGGAGGAAAATTCAGATTGATTTCTGACCACTCCCCTCTAGCTTGAATGAGGAGAAATAGGACAGCCAATGCATAGGTAACAAGGTGGTTTCTCTCTCTACAAGAGTTTAACTTTACGGTGGAACACCGACCAGGCACACCAGAACGCTGATGCCCTTTCCAGAGTACATTGCCTTGGTGTTCAAAGTACCTCCTAGGGGTTGAGGCAGTGGGGGGGGGGGGATATGTATAGGATTGTAGGGTTTGATCCTTGATGTTAGGTACATTTCCCCTATATATGGGCGCTGGCCCTTTTACACTGGTGTGTCAGGAAAAGAGTTCGGGATTATTTTTATGTTGGGAGACTATGTTGCTGTGTTTTTTTCCTAGTTGTCATGGGACCTGAACTCCGGACTGAAGGGGAAGGATTGAGTGGGTCTCTTCAGCCCATCTAAGCACACACCAGGACTTGCACCTGCCCAGCAGGAAGGTGAGAATCAAATACAGACTCAGGAGTGCAAGAGGGAAAGGGAAGTAGAATTGCAGGAAGTGGCCTACAAGCAAGTTTGTGGAGAATCAAGTTCAGAAATGGTGTTGCTGTTGATGCTGACTTGACTTCATTGAATTATAGACTTTGGAAACCCCAGGCTGGGGATTGGACCCTCACAAGAAACTTGTATTGGACTCCTTATCGTAGGGAAGTTCTGATGGACTATGGACATTTACACCACTAGGCTGAAGTAAGCCATATTCCCTATTGTTCATACCTTCCTGAGTTGCTGAAAAGAAGCTGTTTTTTTAGTTATTCCAATAAAGACTTGTGTTTGTTACACCCTTTTGGGGAAAAGCGTGCTGGCTGCGGGCTGAGCTAATCCCCAGACTTTACAAAGGATAAAGAGATTTCCAAGTCAGGGTCATATCTGAAGGTATCCAATAGAGTCAGGCAAAAATGTGATCAGAATCAGGCAAGGTTGATTCAGATGGCAAATAGGAGAGGACAGACAGGAAATGGTAAGCAACTTAAATGCATTAAAAAAAACTATATATGGTTATTGGCCAATCAGAGATAGGACAGGCAGAACCTGGCACAGCTGGGTCTTTTTGGATACTTAAAGTTAGCTCTACAGCCATAATGAATCAAAGTTATTAATTTTTAAAAAATTTAGATCTAAAGGAAACCACTAGATGGTCCATGCTTGTTTCATCCAATTGGCAGTACAGCACTGGCCGAGACTGAAGTGCAGGAACATGTGTGCACGTGTTCAGCCACAGGACCCAGAAGTTTATCCTGGGGGGTAATTGGCACCTTGTGTACTCTATGCAGTGATTTAAAGCTGCTATATGGAATTTCACTGTACATTTTAGATTTATGACCTAACATCTATCAGGTCCTGATGTGATCTCTGATTGTGCATAGTTGAGGCAATTACAAGTCTTTGTTAACGTGCAGCATTAATTATAGACCAGTGCTATTTTATTGACTCATCACCAGATTCTCTACTTGTATAGAAATATAATTAACAGTTTGCAAGTTCCAAGGTTTGAAAAGGTTCTATCATATTTTACAGTAACAGCTGACAGGTGCCTAAACAGATAATTCACTGTTCTTAATGACCACACCTACAACTTTGCCACATCCACATTGTCCCTACAGAGAACACTTCTGACCTCATTCTTAAAAAATAAAAAAAGTTTTGATGTCTAGAGTTAAATTTGCTGAGCCTACCAGAGCACAGGCTTATTGCCCCAAAATGGCCAGAAAGGGCCCTAAGTTAAGTAGTTACAATTATTAGCTATAAAATGAATTAATTCATTACATATGGTATATTTACTGGAATATTCATATGTTCTGCAATAAGTGGGCCACACTAAAAGAACATTGTTTGTTCACATTGCTGAACATATACTCAACATCAAGCCCCATCAAGTGGCCTAAAACACATAATTTGTTCCTGGATTTTGCCAGAGAGTATTATTGCAAATTAGAAGGTTAAAAATTTTTGACATTGATACGGTAACTTGACTTTAATGGTCATATTTTGAGCAGTCTCTTAAAAGGAAACAAGTTAAAAAACGTTTTTTTGTTTGGAACTTAATGTGCATTTGATTTTTATTTATAACAGTTTATAAAATGCAATAGGCTTTATATATAAATCAGAGAATCCGACATTTCCTCAAACATTCCCTGGAGGGAATCAATTGCTGGCTTTGAAACACATGGGCCTGGAAGATTCCCATGAAAGAATGTTTGAGGGAATGTCAGATTCCCTGTTTTATAAATGGAGTCCAATGTGTCCAAAGAAACTAAGCAAAATCAACAATTTAGTGTTTTTATTGAAACGGTAATAAACAAAAAATATCCACTAAAGAAAACTGTTCAAGAAAAATCAGTTTTGTTTTTTGGAGTGATTTTTCCTTCCATCCTGTTGTGTCCATGGGACAGGAATTGAAGGTTATTCTTCCAAAAGAAAAAGGAACACAAACAGATAGACATTCTTATTGGGGTCCTAAGCATTCCTTACATCAGCGTGTTTCAAC
>NC_092859.1:125955752-125967133 GCF_032062135.1 Pyxicephalus adspersus
GGGCCTCTGGTAAAGTCAGCTAGGGGCCATCAATACATCCTAGTGATTCTAGATTATGCAACTCGCTATCCAGAAGCGATTCCTTTAAGAAAGACCTTGTCCAAGGCCATCGCTCGGGAATTGTTCACCATGTTCACCCGGACAGGTTTCCCCCGAAAAATTGTCACAGACCAGGGTACTCCATTTAGTAATGGCGGATGTATGCAAGCTATTTAAAATTAAACAGTTGTGAACCTCTGTCTTTCACCCGCAGACAGATGGCCTGGTAGAGAGGTTCAATGAAACACTAAAATAAATGTTGAAAAAGGTGGTACAAAAAGATGGGAAAAATTGGGACCGCCTACTTCTACTACTGTTCTCTTAGCCATTAGAGAAGTTCCCAAGGCTTCCACAGGATTTTCCCCATTTGAATTGGTATACTGGCGACGTCCGTGGGGATTACTTGATCTGAATGAAACATGGGAGAGCAGGACCAGTCCCCATCAGAGTGTGGTAGAGTTTGTTTCCCAGTTACAGGAACGGATTGCCACTGTCATGCCCTTTGTCAAGGAACATCTTCTAAATGCCCAAGAGACCCAAAGCCGAATGTACAATAGAGGGGGCAGACTAAGACAATTCCAGGTGGGGGACCGGGTAGCTGTGTTGATACCCACTGTGCAAAGTAAATTCAAGGCCACAAAAAATATCCACTGAAGCGAATTCTTTTGTCTCTAAGAATAAACAAGGCAATTAAGCTACATACTACCACCCACTGACATGGAAGAGTATTACATTACTCTTCCAGTCACTACAGCACCCGAAAATGGTAATTGGATAATTTCCCACGGTACACCTGGAAATCTCAGACAGCACACTAGTGTGCCGCGGTACAGTGGTTGAAAATCACTGCCTTACATCACATAAAAGTGAAAGTAAATTTGTCTTTAGATTACCTTTAAAGCTAATGTGTTACAAATTAGGACAAATCAAACTGAGGGTAAATTGTATTGGTATATGAAAACTTTACAATTTGAGGGATATTGCCAAATTAAAGCAATGTAAGGGCCTGGTCCAGTGTTATGCAGCTCCGATGTCAATCCACCTATCCAACACCACACCCTTCACCTATAGCCAAGCTTCTCCTCAGCCTCAGGAGGCCAGTTGCCCCAGGCTTCTATGTGCAAGGAATGGCATGTGTTAGGAAACAAGGGCTGGTGGAGGTGGTGGAGGACCAGGAGCTTACAGATTCAGATGAAACCAAGGAGGCAACCACTATGTAAGAAAGATATGGGTCAACATCAGAGCCAAAGGTCATACATAGATGATAAAGTCAGGTGAGGTATACAAGGATAAAAAGAGTTCCAAGTCAGGGTCATACCTGAAGGTATCCAGTGGAGTCAGGCAAAAAGGTGATCAGGATCAGGCAAGGTTCATCCAGATGGCAGATAAGAGAGAACAGACAGGACATGGTTGGCAAACTAAATGCATTAGGCAAGCGCACCCTTAGCATCAGGCAATTGGCAGGTGCAACTTTATTTGGTGTTTGGCTAATCACAGACAGGGTGCAGAACCTGGCGCAGCTGAGTCTTTTTGACTACTTAAAGTTAGCCCTATAGCCATAATGAATTGAAGACATTCATTTTTAAATCTTGTAGATCTAAAAGAAACCAAGAATCCATGCCTGTTTCATCCAATTGTCAGTACAGCACTGGCTGAGACTGAAGTGCATGTGTACACGTTTTGAGTGCAGGGCCCAAGAGTTTATTCTGGGGGGAGGGGTAATTGTTGGCAAACGCCATGCAGTATTTTAAAGCTGCTATATGGAATTTACCTGTGCACTGCAGATTTCTGACCTAACATCTACCAGGTCCTGATGTGACCTCTGGTTTTGCATAGATGAAGCACTTACAGGTCTTTGGTAATGTGCATCATTAATTATAGACAAGTGCTATTTCTTAGACTCATCATTTAGGGCAGTCTATTATTTAAAGGAATGTCAGATTCCCTGTTTTATAAATAGAGCCTTATGTGTCCCAAGGAACAAAGCAAAATCAACAGAAATAAAGAAGAAAAATCTACTGGAGAAAACTGTTCAAGAAAAAACTAGCTTGTTGTTTTGAGTGATTGTATCTATTATCCTGTTGTGTCCATGGGACAGGAATTGAAGGTTATTCCCTGAAAAAAAACGCAAACAGCCAGAAAAATTCACAGGGGTCCTAAGCATTCCTTACGTCACATAAACCCTGAAAGTAAAGTTGTCTTTAGATATCCTTTAAAGCTAATGTAAAACAAATTACGAAAACCTAAACTGAGGGTAAATTGCATTGTTACGTGAAAACTACATTGTAATGAGATGACATAGATCCAAACTATAGGATTTTCTATAAAGTCAAACTCAACCCTATGCCCGCTATTATTTTTAGTTTAACCAGTTTAGTTTAATGTTTTCAGCTTATGTTACTTTTCATTGTATACATGATTTGTAAGCACTACTGTAAAGTTGCTAAATAAATACAAACAAATCTTAATAAACCAAAATGCCAACCTATGTTATTTTCATGCCTGCTACTGACAAATGTGACAGGTGAAACATTTGCAAATATTTATGTAAAATAAGAAATACATTGCCATATGTTTTGCTAATAATATCACAGCTCAACAAAAAAAAATTTCACTTGCCAAGGATTTTTTCAATATATTTAGTGTATTTCAGGTCTGCTAAATCCAGAAATGACATCTGTTTCATTGAATTGGCTCTAGTTCTTGTGATATAGGGATCAGAATAGACAATTTTACTAACAACAAATGTTGACACAGAATATTATTATCAATCTTTATTTACACCGATGTTTTGCATTTTATATATTAAATGTTGCATTTATTTGATGAAACTTTAATTTGCCTTCTTTTTATTCATACATTTTCTTTTTTTTTTTTACAGAAATATGAGTCAACTTCAAGATGAAGTTGTTGAAATGACCTTGATGTATTTTGCTAGAGAAGAAACATTACAGAATTTGTGAAACAAGCATATCTTGCATATTTTGGTAATAAACCGGGGACCAAGATAAGTATTGGGCTCCCCATATGGTATGCAAAATTTGTGTAGAGTGTCTATGTCAGTGGAAAAATGGAAAACTGAAAAGTTTGAAATTTGGTCTCCCTATGGTATAGCGGGAGTCCAAAAATTATCATAATGATTGTTATTTTTGTGCTGTGAATGTAAAAGGTTACAAGAAAACAAGTGGGAGTACTGATTTGGAATCAACAAGATGACCTGTGCTGCATGGTGCTGATGTTCCCATCACTAGAGTAGAGTAGAATCATCCATGACTGCTAACCCATGACCAATTCCACATACCCTCCTTTAACCCATACCTCAAATAAACACTCTAGATAAAGTTTTTTGTTGGATTAAAATTGGCCATAGCAGCCCGTTTATTTTACCATTTTCAAAAGTATCTATATATATTAACATTTTCAAAAACAGACCATAAAACCTTTCTTCTCCAAAAACATTTAAAACATCCTCTCCCACGCAGCATACAAAATTATTTCTTTTTACAGGTCCATGAAAATTGTTTATTTTAATTACCACAACAAAATTACCTCCGCTCATTAACCAGGCCCCCAGCCGCCCTCACGCCGCCTCGGGGACAATCAGCGGATGCCCACCTCTAACCACCTGGCCCCCACGACAACCGAGTGTCGTGCAAGGCCACCCTCAACCAAGAGGCCCAAAATACTGCCGTGCCTCACCCCCCTTTATTTTTCTTCCCCAACAACTTTAACCCTTTCATGGACCCTATGAAAGAAAGCCACCAGCCGCAAATATGAGACCTTATATTTGCGAGCGCCTCCACACCCGTAAGGTCCTCTGCAAACCATCCTCCAGGCTCAACAGCCACAAGTCGATACCCACCGCATTTAAGTGTACTCCGTCCCTCCGCAAGAAAAGCTCAGGTTCTGACTCTAACTCCCTGTGTCGCAAAGCTAGACCACCATTGCGAACTATGAACCTTCCAACCTCCTTATTCACTTTAATGCGAGCCCTGTTAATCCTTTCTCCTGACCGAGCATGCTGCCACACCCTTCGTGCCACAATGTCTGACCACAACAAAATGATCCCCGGAAACGCTGCCCAAATTCTTAGATAATCAAACTTAATGTCCCTAATTTATTCACGCATTGGCCTAACCCCCAAATCATTATCCCCAGCATGAATCAAAAGCAAATTAGGAGGTCTGTCCAAACTTCCAAACCTATGAACCTCCGGCAATACTCTACTCCACTGCATACCTGGTATTCCTATCCATCGAATCTGAGCTATATCCCGACACAAACCCACCTGCCTGCTACTCCTTCGGACGTCTGCCCTTCTGGCACCCTAATAGACGAATGGACCACCTGCAAATACAAGAGGAAAAAATACCAGCCTCCAGATCACCTGGGACATGCCAACTTTTAAAAACAAAAACCCCCTCCCCTTTTTTTTTTTTTATGGGTCCACATCTTTTCACCCCTTATAACATGTCAGGACGAACATACAACCGAAATCGTTGAGATTCCCAACGCCCAATCCGTTGTATTGCCTCCGGCCCCAGCCCCCACCTGGCTGCTTCCGTGGCCGCCCCTATCCGGAAAGAATGGGACGAATACTCACCCCCGTTCGTGCCCATTGCCACCACACATCTCCTAAAGACGGATCCAAACTGAAACCGAGTTAAATACGTCCCATTCTCATGTACAAAGAAAGGCCCCTCCATTTTGGGACGCGCCCTAATATACTCACCCACCAACCGCATCGGACACAACTCCGCTCCTTCCAATGCCGCCAATTCCAGCCGGAGTCCCCGTCCCAATTGATCCGTCTTGGAACGACGGACCCAGATCAGCACCCTGCCATCCCCCACCTGGACATCAGACCACCACAAGCCCCCTGGACTATTTTTATTGGGGCTTACCACTTCCCCCAATCTCAATGCTGCAAAAAATGTGACATCTTCCATAGCTCCTCCGGACAAGGGGTACCCGACTCTTCTGCCTCTGGTGCTGCATTCCAAAATCGCGACCACTGAAATCGAGAAAGCGAATCAGCAATTACATTCTCACACCCCAGAACATGAACAGCCCGTATAAAAATATTCTTTTTTAAACACAACAACACTAAATACCGCAGCAAAGAAATGACCGGTGGAGAAGAGGCCGTATTGGTATTAATGACTTCCACCACACCCATGTTATCACAGTGAAATCGCACTATTCTATTGGCAAGCAGCTCCCCCCACAAAACCAACGCAACTACTATGGGGAATAACTCAAGCAAAACTACATTCTTACACAACCCTTGCTCCTTCCACTCCAGAGGCCATTCCGCTGCACTCCATTTTCCCGCAAAATAAGCTCCATAACCATGAGCCCCAGCCGCATCCGTCACTAAATCCAAAGCCTGGTTATCCACTAACGGTTGCATCCACAAAGAAGGTGCATTATACGAGGCTAAAAATTGCTGCCACACCTGCAAATCATCCCGCAAAACCTGGGTCAGCCTAATGTAATGACCTGGCGCTCTCACGCCCACCGTGGCCGCAGCTAATCTGCGGCAAAAAATCCTACCCATAGGCATAATACGACAGGCAAAATTTACCCTACCTAGAAGGGACTGCATATCCCTCAAACATATCTTTTTCTTGCCCCATGCACTTCTCACCGCTTCCTTAAGTAGTTCCAGCTTGTCCTCGGGAAGCCTACATTCCATTCTGTCCGAGTCCAAAACAATACCCAAAAAACAAATCACCGACGTTGGACCCACTGTTTTTTCAGCAGCCAACGGTACACCAAAAGTTCCAGCTTGTCCTCGGGAAGCCTACATTCCATTCTGTCCGAGTCCAAAACAATACCCAAAAAACAAATCACCGACGTTGGACCCACTGTTTTTTCAGCAGCCAACGGTACACCAAAAATATCCGCAACATGCTCCAATGTTCCCAGTAAGGTCACACAAACCAAAGATCCTCCGGGACCCACAGACAAAAAATCATCTAAATAATGAATAAGAGACCGCACCCCCGGCACCTCCCGCACTACCCACTCTAGAAATGTGCTAAAAACCTCAAATAACGAACAGGACAAGGAACATCCCATAGGTAAACATTTGTCAACAAAAAATGCCCCCTGCCATTCACAACCCAGGAGCCGAAAACTTTCCGGATGCACAGGCAACAAACGAAAAGCAGCCTCTATATCTGCTTTTGCCATTAAACAACCTCTGCCCGCCTTTTTAACTAAAGACACTGCATCATCAAATGAAGAATATGCAACCCTACAGAGTACCGGATCGATGCCGTCATTAACAGAATCACCCTTAGGATAGGAAAGATGATGTATCAGTCTAAATTGTTGTGGTTCCCGCTTAGGAACTACTCCCAAAGGTGAAACAACTAAATCAATCAGAGGGGGTTTCTCAAAAGGCCCCGCCATGCGGCCAAAAGCCACTTCTTTAGCCAGCTTGGCAGTAACCACTTCAGGATGTGCCAAAGCGGACTGTAAATTCCTAGACCCCCAGGGAAATATTAACCAAATTACACAGAATTCTAAAACCCTCTGAAAACCCTTTTCTAATAACAATGCAGCCTCTCTATTCGGGTACTTACCTAGAAAATGCCGCATGCTTGCCACCCTCACCGGGGTCATCCCTCTTTCCCGCAGGCTCACTGGCCCTACCTTTTCTCCTGAAAAGACAGCGGGCTCCCGAATGCCAGCAAGAGGAACATTCATGCTTGAAACGACATGTCGCTCCAAACTTGCATGTTCCTTCATTAAACAACCAACAGAGCCCTTTTTTCTTACCTGCCAGGGTCCCCACGGCTCCTGCGCCCCCGGCACTTCCCTGAAATGACAGTGTGTTCAATCTGGCTGATGTCATAAACCGCATCCATAAACTGATATCCCGATGATCCCATCTCATGCCTGGGCGCATCGCCTTGCGTTGTCTAAATTGCTTATCGTATCTGAGCCAGGCAACCCCACCATAGATACGATAGGCCTCACTAATAGCGTCTAAATACCAAAAAAGGGCCGAACAATGTTCTGGCGCCCGTTCACCCACTATACTTGCTAAAATCGCAAATGCCTGCAGCCAGTTTTGAAATGTACGAGGAATCTGGCGCCAAAGCCCCTTCTCCTCGCCAGGTCTCTTACAGGTCCCCTCCCTTTAAACCCCGGCCACCAAACCTCTCCACTGGCAATAATGAAAATATTTCGACATAATCCCCCTTCCAAATTTTTTCCCTCACTTCCGGCGCCAAATGTGCGCCTAAAGGTCCCTCAAAACATACATACACTTCCCCTTTTGCCCCATCGGTCACACTTGCACTAATTGACTCACCTTCTCCTTTACGTGACTCACCTTCGTGTGTTCCCCCAGCACATAATCCTGCCGACACTCCCGAATGCGGGGTCGAAAGACCGCTTCCACCCACCGACAAACCATCTTCAGCGCCACCCCCAACCACATCTTTTTTCCCACCGCCTTGACCTGAATTATGCCTACCTTGATTTGTCTCTGCCCTACCCATGATTAAATCACTCCCCTCAAATTTACACAATAATGCCCGTAAACACCGCAGCAGGTCCCCTACTTCAGAGCACCCCCCGGCAATCCCTCTATTCATGGACCCCAAACCTGGCCGCACCAAAACATTCGGCATCATCACAGCATTCCTCCCTGCTAATTCAATCCCATCCCCACAGACATTTGTATCCCCTTCCCTCCTCCCCTGGTCCCACACAGCCAGGTACTCACCAGGCTGCTGGATGCCGCTGGGCCCCTCAGCCGCTGTACCGCCATATCGACCTGACGCCTCCGATCCATCGGACTCGTGGATTTCCCCCTCCGAATGCGCTCCGTCCTCTGCCTGTGCTTCCTCTCTGTTTTCTTCCTCCACTTCCTGGCGATGTGTGATGATCGCTCTTCTGGGCGCCGACTGCAAGCCGGAACTTCTCACCCAGTCGGGCCTGCTTCTCTTTTCCAGACTCCGCCCAGCTGCAGTGTGACCGGAACTCTCTTCCATCCTCCGTGGCTCCGCTGTTCTTCTTCCGCCCCGCGTTGCAGCCCCAACCACTCGAGCCGGCTCCCAGATCCGCGCTGAAGCCTCCGCAACATCCCTTCTGTCCGGTCCTTCATCTTGCTGGGCAGCGCCGCCTCCAGTCCTCCTCGTCAGGCACCCCACGGCTTCCTGTCTCATCCCACGATGCGTGGCCTGGCCACCTGAAGACTCCATTAGATCGCAGCTTGTAGAGGGGTCCTGCCTCCGGTGAGGATTCGCCCCCCGCCGGATGCTTCAAACTGTCTCCGGGCAGAGGGAGACGGAGGGTCCCACCTGGGGATCCTGGAGCGGTGCTGGACCCTTGGGGGCATGCTTGGACTCCAGCGCTCTGGCGGCCGAGACCGCCGTGCACGCAATGGGGGTGTCTGTTCGGGCTCAGCACTCACCCCAGCCCCCGCCATCAGAGAAGTGACTTGCTCCTCCAGCCATCCGACTCCTCGGGATTCCACAGCATCCCTCATTCGGCTCAGCAGAGACTCCAAATCCGCCATCCTGGACCTGTGGACATCCGAGGCGCTCGATTTTCAGGTAAGAACCACCCCCCTCTCCCCCTTACCTCTTTATTTATACAATAATTTTCCCCACCCATAACAAATTCTTAACCAATCAATAATTCTCCTCTTCCCGCACTTTTTTTGAATTTCCCGCGCTTTATTCCCGCATTTTTTTTTTTATATTAACCCCTTCCATCCTGTCTTCCTCCGCACCCTGTCATGTGTCCCTGCGCTCTAGTTTAGCTCCAGGCCAACTTACCAGTGTTCAGTATACTCCCTGATATTCCTGTATCCAACATGGAGGATATACAGGGTTTGCAGTGTAATCCAGGAGTTAGCAGTGGAAGTGAATATGAAGGAAGTGTTTCATCAAACCAGCAGTTCTCCCAAGAAGAGCTCAATGATTTATTATGTGACCTAAGTCTGACAAAACATGCAACTGAACTGAACAAAATGTTCTTACAAAAGCTTTATGTTAATTAAAAAATGGTGAACTTCCTACTTGGACAGCAAAGTGGATACACAAAGTTCCCATGTTTCATCTGCTTGTGGGATAGTAGAGCAAAGCAAGATCACTGGAAAAAAGTGACATGGCCTCCAAGGAAAAACATGAAAAAATTGCAGCGAACATCATTAATGAGCCAATGGTTGACATAGAAAAAATCATTCTCCCTCCACTACACATAAATTTGGGATTATTGAAGCAATTTGTTAGAGCTCTGAACAAGGACGGTGATTGCTTCAAATACATTTGTAGATTCTTCCCTGGATTGTATACTGAAAAATTAAAAGCAGGAATCTTTGATGGACCCCAGATTCAGAAACGGATAAATGATTCAAATTTCACAAATTACAAGACTGATACCTAAGCTTCTGTCTGGCATAGCTATGTCATTGGTAACCATAAAGCACCATAAAATTATGAAGAACTGGTGCAAAACTTGCTCTTAAACTTTAAAAATTTGGATACTACTATGAGCATAAAGGTACACTATCTCCATAGCAATTTTCAAAAATTTCCAGAAAACCTTGGCAATTTCAGTGAGGAAGAAGGGAAGAGGTTCCATCAAGATATAAAGGTGATGGAGGAAAGGTATCAGGGCGGATGGGATAGACACATGATGGCTGACTACTGCTGGAGCCTTCAACGCGATTGTCCTGATCATCAGCATAAAAGGAAATCATACAAATGGAGTTTTTCAATGACTTCTTTGTGACTAGTTCTGTAAATATACTGAATATAGAATTTATTGACATTAAGTATTTCAAAATTGTACTTTTGTATAGGTAGGCATATCTAGTTTAATTTTGCTTAATTTTCATGTTTTTATTAGTTTTCTATGAGGTTATTATCTCAAAAACTAGAGCCAATCTTGCAAAACCAATGCCATATTTGGAATCTGTGCATCAAACATAACCTAAAATCACTTTCATCTGTTTGACAAGAAAATGATTGTTGACCAGTGTAATATATCTTCAGCCATGCCATTTTGCTACATCAGCATAAAGTCAATTATATATGTACAGTAGTTATAATTACTACAAAACGTGTTTTGCTAGAATGTGGCTAACCTTTGTTATCCTGGGACAAGTAACCAATCAGATGCGTCACTTTATCAGGATCGTGACCACATCTCATCAAGCCTTAATAGTTTTGAATTAATACATTTGCTATACAAAGCTATAAAGACCTGATTTATCCAATAAAGCTGCGTACACACTTGCAATTTTTGTCGTTGGAAAGGATCTTTCACGATCCTTTCAGTGCCACCACTAAAACCATAAAAAGCACAATTAGAGGTGATCTGAGCCGAAAAATTATTTCATAGTTTCTCAATACTTTACAAGCTTTCTAAAACTGACAAAGGAAACCATTCTTAATAATATTTTATCTGAATTAATCATTTAAAATCTTTTTTATTAAAAAAATCTGAATTTTGATTTGGAATTTCCCCACAATATATAAATAAATAAATCTTTTCATTAACACATTTTTTTTTTTTTTTATTTTAATTATGTATTGACGCTGGTTTGTAGGATATTTGCAGGAATAAAACAGCTTTGTTTTTTGTTTGGTCTTTTGGAATCAAGTGCCTAGTCTTGCCCACACTCCTGCCCATTCACATGAAGGTACATAATAGTTAATTACTGATCATAACTTCTGGGTATTTATGAATAATGCTTGCAACATTTCATCTATTATATTTTGTCACTTGTGTGGTATCCAATATAAGCGTGACTAGAATCAATTGTTCATTTCTCTTGCATCATGTTGTATTGTTATCAACCCTTATTTATTGGGTGCCAATATATTGAATAGGTTTGTACAAAAAAATAGGCATGAGCTGTCTGTGTTATTTGACATTTGCCTAGTTCTACTGGGCACAGTCTACCTGCTCTTTGTTTTTTTATGGTGCAGTATGATTTGTAGCCAAAGACTTTATGTTCCATAATCGTGATGTTCTTTTCCCTGTCCTTTAATATATGAATGTGTCTCTGTGCTATTGCAGTAATATTTGATCTAATTATACTGTTTAAAAAAGCTATATTATAGTTTGTTCAGTATTTTAATTGTTGTTTTAGCAAATGTAATAACTTTACATTAATCAATATGTAGGTCAAGAAAGCCTGCCACAAAACTGTGTATTTCAAAATGAGCATATGGTATATAAAAACACATATTCAACCATAGATTAGCTTCATTAAAAGCTTTTTGTAAAATTATTCAGTTGACCAAGATATAGACAGCTGAAGAAATGTATTCAAATTTAAACTTTTCAAGTAAAACTCTAACTTGACC
>NC_092859.1:125970295-125971362 GCF_032062135.1 Pyxicephalus adspersus
AAAATCGGGGATGGCTTACTTAATGGGGATGTCCTAAAATCGGGGAAACACGGTAGTTTACAGTAACACATAATTTGTCTGTGACAATGGATTACACCCTGGACAAAAAGGTTTTCACAAACATTATTACATAGACCAGCATGCATAGTCAAAGTTGTTTATTATAACTTACAGCCTACTGAGTCACATTGCTCAGTGTTGGGAATTATGCAACAAGGGGTGGTGGTGCCACGTCCTCCTCAACTGCTACAAGAACCAACAGCTCCATTGAAAATGTGTAGTTAGGTTATTTACTAGCTAACTTAAAGTATGCTGGGAACCACTATGTGTAGAAAAGAACATTCACACAGAGCCAGATATTCTAAAAGCCTTACAGGGTCAGGCTGACAGATGGCTAATCTCATGACAGGTGTAAAGCAATTATTGTTGTCAGGGACAAGGACAGCAACCTCCTACCTAATTTTTAACAATGCCATCTTCCATCCATGTTCCTTGTTTTGTCCACATTTTGAAATTGATTTGCGAGAACATATTTTGTCCTTAAAATTTTACTGCATCAGGTATGTCACAGTATCAGTAATCACATTCACAGGTTACCAACCACTACAGACATTTTGTACAATCACCAGTGGAATCAACACCTTCTCCAACCCCAGACTCCAACCTGGATCTCAGTAGGCAGGCCATAACAGATGAAGGGGAGACATAGAAGGATGTAGTTACCAATTGAAGAGGATAAGTAGACAAAGGACACAGGACAGCCCATTCATACAGCACCTATTATGCTGGGATGGAGGGATCCAAAGGAGGTGGAGGAGAAAGCAAATCCAACAATCTAAAGTAAAGTGTCCCACCTGTCATTCCTGTGCAGGCATCTTCAGATCCTGTGGAAAGAAGCTCCACATCCTTTGCCACTGCTCTTCTCTCTGACAGTAAGAAGAGCTCTGTTCACTTGCACAAGGCTCCTATCATTTGTTTAGCTGAGGTAGTTGGGGACAGCTGTCCTCCATAGCCCTCATGTGTGATTGGTTAAACAATAATACCAGATTTTCATGCCATAGTTGTTT
>NC_092859.1:125972283-126037121 GCF_032062135.1 Pyxicephalus adspersus
TTACGTGTGTATGTTCGGTTGTCCTTAATAATCAACAGAGTATGGTAAATTTCCACTGTGTTATTTTTATCTAGCTACTGAAACCCAATAAATTGCCAAGTATACCTGAACAATTTATGACAGTCAGTTACTAGTTTATTCTAGTTTACTACACCTTGTTCAGACCAGCGTGTTCCAAAGTCAGAGCATAGGAAACTTTTGGACAATACTAAATGGCATTGTGCAGATTCATTTTTATTGTATTAGAGAGACTGAAAACAAAAGTACTGTACCTTAGTTTACCTATACTATAGAAATGTTAATGATTCTCCCCCATGTGTCAATATTTGTAACACCAATGGCCCCCAGAAGAATTAATACAAACAAATTTTTTTGATATTTAAGGCTCTTTTTTCCACTTTTGCTAATAATAATAATAATAAGCTTCATCTATGTTCGGATACAGTAAATTATGTGCATATGCTCTGTTGTCCTTATTAATTTATTGAGCATTGTAATTTACCACTGTCTGCGCTATTTTATATGTAGGCATGGATCCCAATAATTTGCCATGTATCAATTGTGGAACAAGCTTTTAATAGAGAAAGAGGCATAAACAGTTTTTTTTACAATTTTATTTAAGAAAAAATCTTATGTCTCTTCCTTTATTTGCAGCCTTCAATTTCAATAGTAACCTTTTTGCACAGGCTAACAATAATAATATCAATATTCTTCCATGAAAACCCAACCATTCAAGTCCATGGCTTGGAGTAGCAAGGAAAAGTACAGCTGATGGAGAGTGCTGGAAATGCCAGACGCGGCCAATACGGGGCTAAATCTTATGAGTGGCCTGCCACTGAAACTCCCTCTTCATTGAAATAAGGTCGCTACTAAAATTCCCGGCATTATATGCGTCTATAAAACAGTCCAATGTGGGACCACGCATAGGCAGGGAGGGCGCTGGTCCATAGAAGCGAGTGATGCCGGGAATTGTAGTAGCAGCGCTATTTCAATGCAGCGATGGGCCAGCTGGGGTTCATATTTAGGATTCTTTTGGGGGCCAAATAAAGGACAACTTCCTAATAAGATAAAATGTGGCCTACCAGTGAAATACACAGCACTAAATAGCACAAATTTCACTATGGTCTGCCTATATACTGCAATTTTCTTTACATTTTTTATTCTCCTACAATTCCAACACACACTGACAATATAGCTGCTGTAGGCCCCCCATTTTATGCATGGAGATGGTTTTTCTGATTACCCCACGGTTGACCCTTTTAAGCCTGCACATCATAGTACAAAGGCCAGGCAGTACACAATTATTTTAAACAGGCAAATTGACATTTAAATTCAGGGGTGTAAATTCACTGTGAAACCATGGTTGGTCTCATTACTAATACCTTACTTGGCTGCTAAAGATAAGGGTGCAACTTTTGTGGAATGCAATTTGAGTTTTCCTAGTTGCAATATTATTGCAGTCCCATTTTACCAGCCAAGCTTTCAAAGTACCAAGCAGGTGCATCCCATAAATATATATTTTCCAACAGACAATCCACTGGTTGATACTGATAGTTTTATACTTATGCCCTCTGGTGGATACTTTGTACAATTACATGGGGAACTCAAAGCCAAAACTTTTACCTTTTAATGGTTTTATGTTTTTGGCTGCCTATGTTCTTGCTGAAAAGATTAACTTATTATGGTAACTGTCATTCATCACTGGTGGTGGGAAATCTAAAGGTTACCCTGTAGAAAAAAAAAGCCTGCTGCTGCATGTCAGTGAGGCGATGAGGGAGGATAAGAGTAGGGACTCTCTAGTACTTGTTAGGCAGTAGCATTAGAATGGTGCCATCCAGTAATCATCTGTCTGATGTCAACAATTAGTTTGCCTTTGCAAAAATAAGTAAGAATACATTTTGCCGTGTTTGCCAAGGTAGATGCTGAATCTGCTCCCTCTTCACCCCACTGTGGTCCTTCATCCTCCTCAATATCATGAGTTTGAACCCGCATTAGACTGATGACTTGTCTTACCTGATAATCCTTCCTTTAGTAGTTCTTCCTGCTCTTCCTTCTTATCCTCCTGATATAGCCTACCTCCCTTTACCTCCTGCTGCTCTTCATGAAAGGCCCACACACTACTAACACCTTCATGGATGCAAACAAAGCATGAGAGTTCCTTCTGCTTCCCATGTTGCATCAAATCCATACTGCATGGGAAACAGGAGGAACACTCTCATTCTTTGTTTGCATTATGCAAAGCATGGAGCATGAGTAAATTTTCTGAAGCTCATCTAAACATTGGTCCTGTTGCCAGTGACTCTATTGATTTGGCTGATTTGAAGGCACCAGCCAGTGTGCAGTTTGTTTTTGGAAAGCAGCTTGCATGCGGTGTGACTGACTAAATGGAGGATTGCATGGCAGATCCCGAGCTTACATATGCTGTATTCAGAAGTGGGACAGCTTTGATGTATTTCTGTCAGTGGAGAATTGTATTTTATTGAAAAGGAAAATAATAAGAAAAGGAGCCAACCTGCCTACTCTATTGTGTGATCACAATGTGATCCTGCCATGTGGAAGTGCCATGCAAAACATTCACCAATGTGCCATGAAAAACTGCCTCTATCCATACCCACTGCTCCTGGTATCTGCCCTTAAATGAACCTGGCTGCAATTTTGGGGAAATGGACACACAAGTGGGTAGTTTATGGAGTGCAGAGGCAGCTTGGTTTGAAAAATAATGGAAGCTGGATATCTTCTAGTGGGGCAAAGCACACTCCATAAGTTGTTTAAGAAAGGAGAAGAAAGGGGATTATGTAGGAGGAATGAAAATGGCCTTCCCTGTACATCTATAATACAAAATACCTACCTGCCGTGATGATGACTAAACCCAATGGGCAACAGTAGGGCAGCATCAGGAGTAGCAACACCAGCATTTGATATGATACCCTTTTGAGGATGTAGGGAAGAACAACGTATGTTTTGCTGGACATAGTGTTTCCCCCAGGTAAACAGATGATGCATCCTCATGTGCTTGGGGGAAATGTTGAAAAAGTGTGCCTAGTAGCCCTGCAAATTTTATGAGAAGCCATCTTACAAGTTCTTACAAGTATGAGAACAAAGTTCTTTTATTTAGTTATTCTTTATCACCACCTCTGTCCTCCTCATCACTCCCACCTAGTTCCCATGTCTTGTTCACAACAAAATCATCAATGTCTGACACTGACCACTGCCAAAAAATTGCAACCTAGGTGTTGCTTGTCTACCTACTGTTTTTGGAGACTTGGTTTTTGCAATACACTAAATCCACTTCTGCCATCAGCACAACCAGCACCACTGCTGCGGCCACCACCAGAAGCAATTTTTTTTTTCTTTTAGCTCCTGATTTATTAAATGTTGTCATCACACAGCTCATTTACCTAGATCTAGTTTCCTGTGATTCACACAAACTATCGCGTTGTTCCGGAGAAAGCAGAGGAATCCTGGCTTCAGATAATTTTGCTGGCAGGAATCTGTCTCTTGGTTCCATGAGAAAACATGTATACCAGTAATATAGTATACCACAGTGTTGTGCCACTGTATGTCCAAATTGTCATTAATAATCGTATTAAGTACCTTTTAACACTCAAAGGATAGCTTAATGAGTTTGAATAAACTGCATGATAATCCTCATCAGTGTGCAAGCAGTGCCCCCTTTAATGTGTTTGGGGTTGTTGTGCAAATTCTGGCTGGACTGGATCTCTCCAGCAAAAAGCAAAACTGTCTACTTTCTCTCACCTTTCTTTCAGGCCAACCTCTGTTTGACCTTTAATGACAACCATATTGCCAGTGGTTGATGGGAACCTTTTAGAAATTCTTCAGCTTTAAAAACTCTTCACAAAGATCACTCTTACAATGACTGGAGAACACACAACTATATTGCTGAATATTTCTTTAAACTACTTTTATTAGTTCACTAAAGTGTTGGGAAATTCAAATGGTATTTTATATGTTCATCTCCAATTGTAACTTACACTACATAACGCCTAAGATAACAATGCATCTTGCAGGTACCTATGTTATCATTCATATTAAACCCTTGGTTCAGGTGGTATCCTTTAAGCCTAGGCTCAGTCAGAATAAAGTGTATTGGATTCAGTCTTTAAAGTAAGGGTAAGCCCCACTGCTCACCATGCAAAGCCTACTCATAACTCAACTGTCAAAAGATAAAATCTATACTGGCCAAGTTATGTGTATAGTCTGCACTAAGGATCCAGGGTAAATCAGAGTCCTGGAAACCATGGTTTTTAGGACAGGTAAGATTCACACTGATACCCACAGATGTGCAGGGGTTGGGATAGGTTAGGTGAGGAGGTCCAGGAATAGTCAGGAGGGAAGAGGAGTTAGCTAACTTTATTTATTCCTTACCTTTAAGGTGATCCATCAGTGTGATTTTTGTACTTTTAATGAGTTCCAAGACCTAAACACTTGACACAGTCATTACACAGTGACATATCCCATATCACTTACTTACTTAAAATCAATGTCACAAGAAATGTCTGCCTCTACAATTCATTTTTTTTTAAAATTGAGTTACTATGCCTTTTAATCCAGAGCCGATTTACAGTTTTACGAGTCACTATCATGATACAAAATATACAGCCTATAGCACTGTAAACAAACATCTACTTTGTACACCTGCAGTAAATTGTGTGCATATGTTCTGTTGTCCCTAATAATCTTTTGAGCATGGTAAATTACCAGTGTCTGTGCATTTTTTTTAATTCAGGCACTAGAACCTAATAAATTGGCAAGTATACTTGAGTAATTTATATCATTACCACTTTATTCTGGTTTGGCTACACCGTGTTCTATTTCAAGTCTGACCCGCCTGTTCTTATGACAGAGCAAATGACATTACACAATTCCTAAAGATATTGCAGATAAGTTTTATATTATAGCACTATAGACTGAAAACAAAAGTACATCAGTTTACCTATACTAGCTGTACTCAGGACACCCCTGATGCAAATAATTCAAATAATATTAATTAAACAAGACTTTTTCCAGGTATTTTTTGCAAAGGCAAATTTGTTCTCATGCAGTACTAAGACAACTTTAAATGTATAATTTGATAAAGACTGGGCAGCAGCAGGACAGTATGGGTGATCTCCTCTACTTGCTAAGGCCAATGAGCTCCCCAACTTACACTAGAAAAGGAAAATGCTAAGCTGTACTTTGTAGACTCATTAATGAACATAGAAATTTAACTGGCCACGTATATTCAGTCATTTTTCAGCCAATTAGTAATTATTGGGCCAGTAACTTGGCATTTACCTTTTTTTGTGCAAACGTGAAGATTGAGAGGGAAATGTTTAATGCTTGAGTTGCGCAATATTTATTATATGTAATGATGCATTGTCTACAAAGGAAGCACTTATGTACATCTTTGCTTTCAGGCCTGTATGCAACATAGGCCCCAGGCAGTGCATACATATATACTACTACTATATATACTACTACTACTATACCTGTGGACATAAAAAGGAAACAGGATGCAGCCCAGCAGTAAAATACAGTTTTACAGGAACAGGGGTTGACAGGAAATCTTGGACATATGACAAATGTTCTGGTGACAAAGGTTGAATCGGGTACTATGGTTGGCTCAGTGGCACTTAAAGTTAACCTGTGGGCAAAAAAGCCTGCTGCTACAGGTTCGGATCTCAGTCAGGACACTATATGCAAGAAGTTTGTATGTTACCCCTGTGTTTGTATGTGTTTCCTCCGAGTACTCCGGGTTCCTCCCACATCTCAAAAGCATGCAGTTAGGATAACTGGCTTCCAGTCAAAATTGGCCTCAGACTGTGGTAATGACATATGTTTATGGAAGGGACAGTTGGTGATGTGACTATGGACTTTGTAAAGCACTGTGTGGCATGTCAGCACTATATAAATATAAGTAAATAATGATAACAATAAATAATAGGGAATTGCTTCTCAGTTTGGAGAGATTTCCTTCCACTTCACTGTAATGGGACTGCTCTGGTAGACTGGAGAGGATACACTTTCATCATTGAAGCTGGGTGATCCAGCAAACCTGGAATGAATCTGGTTCAGGATTCAGAACATTTATTAGCAAATAGCAAATGACTTTGAAGAAATCCATTCCAAGTTTGCTGGATCATCCAGCTTCACTGATGAAACTGTATCCTCTCCAGCCTTGGAAATCTTTAATACATCAGGTCCAATGTCTCCAGGCAAGAATTTAAAAGCAAAGTAAAAGCAAATTCCCCCACCCAAAACAAAACTCATGGAAATTCTACCAAACTGCAGATTTTATTATTACACGGTGTTTATATTACGCAGTGCTGTACAAAGTCCATAGTCATGTCACTAAGTGTCCCTCAAAGGAGCTCACAATCTAATGTCCCTACCATAGTCATATGTCATTAATATAGTCAAAGGTGAATTTTTTTTAGGGGGAAGCCAATTAACCTTGCTGCATGTTTTTGGGGTGTGGGAGGAAACCCACAAAGAGAGAACCTGCAAACTCCATGCAGATAATGTCCTGGCTGGGAATCGAATCTGGGACCTAGCGCTGCAATGGCCGGAGTGCTAATACCTGAGCCACTATGCTGCCCTATCAGTTTTACTTTTCCTCAAATCCCCCTTTTCCCCTATAGTCATGTGACTAGCTGTCCCTCAAAGGGGCTCACAATCTAATGTCCCTATCATTGTCACATGTCATTGATACAGTCTAAGGTCAATTTTGGGGGTAGCCAATTTAACTTACTGCATGTTTTTGGAATTAGGGAGGAAACCCATGCAAACACCATGCAGATAGTCCTGGCCCTGACCTAGTGTTGCAAAGGCCAGAGTGCTAACCACTGAGCCACCGTGCTGCCCATCTTTGCCCATTCAATGCCAAATTTGCACCATATTAGTTTGGATTAACACTAGAGTCACAGACCAAAAAGCATGTACCCCCTTTTTTTTTGGCTTACAACCTCCAGATGCCGCTTTCTTCTAACAGTGGCAAGGGCCATCATTGGGGAAGAGGACCTCAGTGCCACAACATTACCCAAGTGTTGTGGGGGTCTGAAGGTTTAAAGCCTGTTTGGAATCTGGAAGCCACCTTTAAGCCACCCCAAATATCTATCCATTAACCCTGGGGAATGTGAACTGGGATACATAGTACTCTATACCCAAAAATCATAAATAGACCCCCTTAGGGTAGGATATACAAATCATGTTATTATCTTTTTAGTCTTGCACACTTGTACAGGATCCACTCTTGATTTTATTGCATACAGTGTGTATTCCCCTATCTCTTAGATTGTAAGCTCTTTAGGGCAGGGTCCTTTCCTCCTCCTCTGCCATTGTTTGTATCTCTGTCATTTGCAACCCCTATTTAACGTCCAGCTACATCTAATATCAGGTTTATTTATTTAGTCATTTGCTGTCACACAGCATAATAATTGCAAGCCTATTCAAATAAACCACTTAAACTATAAATTATCTATAGAAAAACCAGTACACTTTCTTGTTCTGCTAAAAATAGGCGTTAATTAAGGGGTTACTCAAAGTTTAACCATAGCAGATAACTACATAATAACTCCATAGCTCTATATCACAGCACAAGCCCAACATCACCTTCCTGCATCACTAATAGGACTAAGAAGATTCAGATAACATTTCTTTAGCTTTTTAATGAATTTATAGTAGTTTCAAAAAAAGAATTGTTATGTGTTTCTTTTGTTATGCATTGTCCTAGATTTGTGCAACAATTCATCTAAATGCATTCTTCTAAACTGCTTTGTCTGTTTGATTTGTGTGGTGCATAGCTGTATTTACAGTTTTTTTATATGGAAATTCAGCATATCATAGCACAGATAATACCGAACTCATGAATGACAGCAAACATAGGCTTTTTGACATGGTAATAGCTTATAACATGACTGGTATATAGCAACCCAGTTTTCCTAATTTTGTATGTAAGCTAATATCAGAGTATGTGACTGTAAAACTGGCAGACCTAAAAATGACAATGTTTAGGTTTATTAAGATAAGTAGAGGAATGTTAGAATGTCAATCTGTTGTCTATTTCCCTTTTGCAGATTATCCCACAACTTCTTATCCGGTAAAAGTTTGTTGCAATTACAGGGAAAACAAATCTCTGTATTGGAGCCCAGTAAAACCTGGCAAAGGTTCTAACTATTCTTATTCTACAAAAAAACTTATCAATTTGGGGGGTAACTATAAAATTCAGGCATCACATATATAGTTAAAGTCTCTACAATGTTTATTTTCCAGATTTTTTGGACTTTAAAGGCACCAAAAGTAATTATTCTTACACAACATCAATTACAAAATAATTTAATATTCATTAAAAGGCATACGTGGGATATCAGTTGAAAATTTTTCCATAGATTATATCAATATAGATGTTAACATCTCTCTACGCGTTTCGCAAGCATTGCTTTCTCAGGAGGCAAGGGATATCACAAAAACAATATTGATCAGTCCTTTTAAGCTAAATATTTATCAAGACAAAATGTCCATATGTATAAAAAGGATGACATAGATCTTTTGAAATTAATTATTGTAATCATTGAACTTTAGAGGAGTAATGTTATTTTATACAGTATTTAAATAGCACCATCATATTATGCAGTGCAGTACAAAGTCCATAGTCATGTCACTAACTGTCCCTCAGAGGCGCTCACAATCTAATGTCCCTGGCATAGTCATATGTCTTTAATACAGTCTAATGTCAATTTTGGGGGTAAGCCAATTAACCTAACTGCATGTTTATGGGATGTGGGAGGCAACCGGAGTAGCCAAGGGAAACCTACACAAACACGGGGAGAGCCTGCAAACTCCATGCAGATAGTATTCTCGCCAAGATTAAAACCTGGGACTTAGCACTGCTAGGCCAGAGGACTTACCTCTGAGCTACTGTGCTATTCATCTTCAAACTTTTTATATCTTGCATTCTATGGCCCTGATTTATTAAAGTTCTCCAAGGCTGGAGAGAATACACTTTCATTAGTGAAGCTGAGTAATTGAGCAAACCTGGAATGGATTCCTAAAATCAAGCTATTTGTTAGCAAATGTTTTCAGTCCTGGGCCAGATCTGTTCCAGGTTTGTTGGATCACCCAGCTTCACTGATGAAAGTGTATTCTCTCCAGCCTTGGAGAACTTTAATAAATTAGGGCCTATGTCTCAAAAATATCTTCATAACTTTCTTCTTTTCAGAAAGACGATCAGTCCTGAGGGAATCTGCTGCATATCTGTGCGGTCTGCTGAGAGCACATTTTTTCTTAATCTATCCATAGCATAGAGAAAACATAAAATAAAAAGTGTTGGATATAGCTATTCTTTATATGAGGGGGAAAAGCAAATTACAAATCTTTGATCCACATGCCTAACACAGGCAGAACCACACAATTTCAGAAAGGTGACCAAAGGTGAATAATGTGTTCCTTACTAACTCCACATAAAAGTTTTTCCTTCTCTTTCCATTAGTTTGTAAGTGTAAAGTCTAATCTCTGGCCAGAAGAGGGCACCCCAACTCAACAATTCCACATTACCATCTGTTGTATGGAATTGGAGGTGTTCAACAGAATGGTCACATAAAATAATTCAATTTATCTTGTTGTGTTTTGATTAAATCAATCACTGTCACATACATGGTTTGGCTTCTTTGATGTAAGGTGTTGCGAGCAATCAAGTCATTTTGGTAATCAGGCCTGCTGAGAATAAAGACAGTGCAGATAATGTGCCAAGATTAGGATCTGGTAAAATACTGATTTACAAATTACAGCCTCTCAGCCCTCTAATCACAACTCTGTGTTTATTAAGCCTTCCATTGTCTGGAAAGTTTGGAGAGAAGGGAAGTTTTGCCATTTTTGTTTTCTTTAGCCACTCTTGGGAAGTAAAGCCAAGCTGTACAAAATAAATAAAGAAATAATGAAATCCTCTTCACATAAGAGGTTTAAGAAGATTACACAGATTCAGGTTTATAGACTACTGAATGCAATAGCATGACTATCGTGGTAAAAGAGAGACACAATTTTTTATACCTCCTTTTAAAGGGAAATTAAGATACACAATCACAAAATTCAAATATGTAATCAGTGATCTAATCCTTTTATCTATCTCCTAATCACTCTTTTTTATTCGTTTTTTAGTTTTTGGCACAAGTTACCATGCCTTTCATCCGCTGACACAGATTGCTCCACTTGGGGGGTAAAAATCATTTACAGGATAGGAGCCACAGGTCTAGGGGTGCGACACATTCTATGTATAAAATAGCCACAACTAAAGAATTCTTTTGCATTCTACCTGTAATATTGCAATATTGATAAAAAAATAACATCAACCAAAGATTGCATATCTAACATTAGCCTGGGGTTTTCCTGTCCGGATCTTTGATGGGACCATCAGGAACCAAGCAGGACTACAGTATTGTTTTGTTTAAAGAAAAGAGGTCACAATTTCATAAACATCTGTGTTTTCTTATTAGTAATAGTACATAGATTTATACAAATGATTCCCACTGGCATACTGTGAATTAGGATCTCCTGGTTTGTAACACAGAGGATATTTGTAAATGCTCCGTTCAACTTAAATACAGCTTTTCCGCTTATTAGCTCCTGGTAGTGCAAGCTGTGGACAGTATTTCTTCTACCAAACAGAACTTAGGAAGCCAGTGGGCCAGTGGGTTTTTTTGAAAGATGTAATTTTTTTTGAGAATTTAAAGAAAGTGAAGCACAATAAGTCAAAATAAAATAGTGGCACAAAATAAAGTAAACAAAATATCAACAGTATTATGGGGATAAGATATAATATATATATATATATATATATATATATATTATAAACATTGGTGGTCACAAGAGAATTTTATAAATGGCATATTAAAGAGCAGGGAATACCAGGAAAGAATAATGGGTAAAGAAAAAAAAAACACCCAAGGGAGGGATACCAGCAAACAGATATATAAATGTTCCACATTATCTGTAAGTCAACAGGGTTAGATTTCATCACTGGATACCAGAGACCAGTACTCTGCAGAGGATCGAAAAGTCACCCAGCAGAACCACCTATTACCCACATTTTTCCCCAGTACCTCTAAGATTAGCAGTCAATTCTTCTATCAATATTAACACATTCATTTTGGAAAACCACAGAGCCATAGTAGGGGTCTACGACTGACGCCCAGGAGCCAGGAAACACTCCATAGCGGTGTTAACCAGACGAGCAAACAGGGATCCACTATAAGCAGTACCAGAGAAGTTGACAATATGTAACAGGGAGAATACCAGTTCAAAAGGAATTTCATGATCCCTAAGTTTTTATGCATTACAATAAACTTGAGACCAAAAGGTTTTTTTTTTTTTTTGGGACAGTCCCAAAATATGTGGAGGAGGGTGCCCAACCCTTTGTTACTTTAAAATATCTTGTATACCCTTAAGAGAAGATGTGCAGGAGCTTCAGGTTCCTATTCCACCAAGTGAGGATTTTGTGGCCCAGCTCCTGGTAAGAGGTACTAAAAGAGAATTTGTGAACTAGGAGAAAAAACGTGGAAGTCTGATCATGAGAATTAGGGTCTGGGGAGATCAAAACCACATATGACAGAGATATCCCCTGACGCACAGGGCCTCAGTCCGAACAAAGTCGCTCAAAAATAGTTAAAAGACGGCTAAATTGATCTGGAAGCAGAAGTAATTACAGAAAATGGGCCAGAAGCTCAAAGCTGCAAAAACAGATTCATCCTTTATCTCCAGAATTCAGGGCCAAGAGGTTCTATACAGGAGGGAGGAGGCATATGAAGCACACTGCTCTACTAAATAGTTTTATCCAGGATTCATAAGGCCAGGTTGAAAAGAAGGATTACCAAGTAGTGAGAGTAGTAGGGACAGAGGTGGAGGGATAATTACCAATGTGGCAACTTTAGCAAAAACATTCTACTCACAGTATTCTTCCACATGATTTTCAGTGATGCCCCTTCTGAATAAAAAATCAATTTAACTATTAGTTTAACTAAAGCCAAAACAGTTTTAGTCAGATTGAATTAGAATAAAACAGCCAGATTTGTTTTGCTTTCTTTGTCACCCATTAAAGCGTACCTAAACTCAGAAATTTCACTTTACATAAAAGGGTAGAAAAAATTCTAGGCAATCGAGAATGAACGGGGGCGCAAAGCCTCCCGGGATACCTACGTCACAACATCCGGCTCTTGGGTGCTCTTGCATCTTGGCCATGCCTTTTCGTGCAAAGACGACAATTTGCAGATCTCATGCATGCGCAGTGAGATGGGCAAGTTTTTTTTCCAACGTATGTCACTGGGTCTCGCGCCAGGGTTGGATGACAGAGGAAGAAGTATCAGGAAGAAGAGAAGAAGTTGGCAGCACCCGGAGCACCAGCTTGGGGACAGATGCCGGGACAACATGGGACCCGATGCAAGACACCTCTGGATGGATGGGACTGCCCTGTGGATTTGAAGGTAAGTGGATTTTGTTTTTTCAGGCACTTTTCAGTTTAGTTCCTCTTGAGGGAAAAATTGGGAATGAAAGTGAGGGTAAATCTAAAATCTTGATTTGCCAACAGATCTGGAATAAGGGAGGAATCTTCCAACAGGGAGACATGTTCCCAAGCCAATTGTCTAGAAAGGGATGTTATTCACATTGGAAAGTTAACTTCATACTTCCTATGCAGGGAGAATATTCTAGCACTGTTCAAGGAACCCCTTGAAGCATTTCTGAAGGGTTCCACAGATTCCTGGTTAGGAAATGCAGCTTTAAACCAAATGACAAGACATCTTAAAATCTCTGGAAAGAGCCTTGAAAAATATTCTTTCATACCCCAGTGGCCAACATTACATCCAAATCAGCCGTCGTATTGCACAAGCACAGATCTAGTAATAAACATTTCTCATGTTTTACCTATCCCGTTTTCCATTCAAAGCAATTTTCGTCAACTTCTAATTACTTGTTAAAAATCTAGTCCAAGGATAGATTTCATAACATTCATTTTTCTTCTTTCATGTGTCCTCAAATGCATCTCTCTATGAGCATAAACAGTTATAAAACAACCATCATGGTTTATAACTGTAAATCCCTATGTTCATGTTGGCAGATTCAATGTTCTTGTAAGGCATTAAAATGTTCTGTGAATCCAGTCTGATCATGTGTAGACCTCAAGTAATACTTTAAATGTAGATTATGGGGCAGACATGGCAATATGGTTATAGAACAAGCCTTTATTTTATTATTGTCTGTTTAATCCAAAACAATGGGAGGACCATCATCCCCGTAGATTGTAGTTGGATAGCAGGACCCTAATTAGATTATAAACTCCTGTGAGCAATTCTTGCTTTCTGTTCAGTTCAGATAATATCATGTCTCTAATTGTTTTGAGACTGCACACTTGTTGTCCCATTACACAGAGCTGATAGACTTTTAGGACACTTTTTAAATACCAGTGAAGATATTTAAATACCCTTTACTATATGAGATGTCACACTCACTTACTTTTGAACTGTTAGCCTAAATCTCCAAAATAAATAGAACCAATTATGCTGGCCAAAAGCAGTTAACCATTTCATCTGTTCCAAAAGAAGATTTGATGAACTTTCATTTCCATAATTTCCATCATGAGGGAAAGGCATTCTTGGCATTTGGTCATTACCAACAATGTTACCAGTGTGAACAATTGGCAAATTGAATCACAGTTACCTATGTAAAATCTACTATAAACATAACACATAAAAACATAACAGCTTCAAAAGAAGATTGTTTGAGTTTTGAATAATTTTTATGTCAATATTTTTATGATTGTCTACTCCTTGCTTTTTTAGTTGGGAAATAATTATTGGCTAGCATTACATTATAATGATCACACCCTATTACAAAATAAAGTAAACCATTGCATATATTTTTAGGTCCATACATTTACAACATTACCAAATATGTATTTCCTAACATCCAACACCTTCCCACCAGACATAATAGGTTTTGTAGAAAACATTGCTCTCCGTGATGTACCAACCCAACTAACTAGGTCAGTGTCTTTGGTACATTGCATCTCCATGGCTGTTTTTATTATATCAGCTTCAATATAGCAATAGTTAAAGTAGAGTGGGAAATTGTGCTTAATAATTGTGTGTGGCCAAACTACTCTCAAATGTTGCAAGGAAGAAACATGTAACAGGAAAATAGGTAAAAACATGTTTGCTTTCTGTGAAAAAAAGTCATTCATATAGTAGAATCACCAAATATTGTAAATTGGTATAATAGATGAAGTATATCAAGTTGAGAGAATACCAAAATAAGCTAGTAGCAGCTTTCTCTGGATCACCACTTTCCTCTCTTAACTAAGAAGGTGTTGATAAAAATATGAACTTGAATAAGAAATTGTTTGAATATCCTCCCAGCGGAGGCCATGCAGAGCACAGAAAGATGTTACCAAGGTAAGCAGGCTCCTGGGTTTAATGCAATGCTGTGCACGAATAACACAACATTTCATCCTAAGGGTGAGCTTTTTGTTAAATCTTTAAATCCCATTTATATCCCCGAAGAGATGTGTAGTATAGGTAAAGGACTAGGATAGGTTGTGCAAACATTCGGAACATCTATGGTATCACTCAGGGTCTATTCCCACTATAGTAGTGAATTGTATTTTTCAAAATGAACTGCACTGTTGATCAGGCCAGCTGAAAACAGAAAAGGCTATGTGTGATAAAGGCACAAACTGCTGTTCACCCTTCATCTAAAGCAGGGCTCCCCATCTCCCGGTCCACGATTAATGGCTGTCTGACAGGTGGGCCACATCTCGGGCCAGTCCACCTCCCAACTGGGTCAGGAAAAAGACCCCACTGGGGGGGACGCACCGTCCAGAGCCGCGAACCATGTCTCCCGTCATGGCAGGCTCAGGGCGATGGGCGGGTATCCCTGTGATGGGAGAATGGGTGGGTTCTGGCATCATGACATCACTCTGGGGGAAGTTTCTACCCCTTTGAGTGACACACAGATCCCCGCACATGCGTGGGCCGGAGTCCATGCATTTAGTGGTCCGTGAGCTGTAAAAAGGTTGGGGACCACTGATCTAAAGAACGTCACACATGTGCAGCACTTTCTCTTAAAATACTTTAGATTCCAAGTAAAGCTTTTTTTATGCCTTTCAGCTTTTTTACTTGACCATAGTTTATCTAGCAGAAATGCCGAGCTAACACCAGGTGGCTGTCAAAAAATATGCAACCCTTGCAGCCTACTAGCTTACTACCCTGAAAATACTGCAGAGGCTACAGCAGGAACCAATTACACAGTACCTTTGTGAGTATGGCACAAAGATGGGTAGTTTGTAGGGTTTTACCCCAATAGTGTATTATTGTCAAGGATGCGAACACCTTTTTGGCACCCTTTGAGGAGATCACTAAAATGGTGAGCGGTGAGTGCAACCTGAACGACCTAGCCAGAAGAAGCGGAAGACACAATGCTAAATCAGGACAACCAGAAACCTCGGTCTACTGCTTCCATCTTTGGAATGTAGAGGCAGAAAAAGCTGGGAGAATTCAGAGAAAGAGAGTTGCTGGGGGGAGGGTGAATACAGACAGACATGTTGGACATTTTTTATTGAACAATGAATAGGGATATGTATATGCAGATTAGGAATGGGGAGGATGAATTATTTGTACAAGACAGATAAAGGAGCTCAGAAACTTTTCTAGTAAAATGTTGTAACTCTGTTTTAGCAACCCATAAATACTTTTGTACAAGAAAAAATATTTTCCAAAGCCCCATCAAGACAGCTCTGAGGCTGTCTGTGAAAATGTAACATCACAACCTGCTTTAAAGCTTCATTTAGCAAGTTTTCTTACTTTATTTGCTTGCTCCTCCTGCAGGCTCCTCCTCCATTCCTCCATCGTCCTCAAGAGCCTTTTCCATATGACACACTGAGCAGCTGCCACAGGTATTGGCATCAAATGGGAAACAATAAATTATTTTGTTTAACACTTGAGCTTTCAAGTCCTACAAATGTACACCATGGCGTAGGGAGTGTGGAAAAGAACACATATAGCAGGGAAAACCGAATGGGGCCAAGTGGAATAAGAAAGGGGATGAGGAACCCAGGATAGGTAATGCAACACATGATGGTGCAATGAAGATTCGATACAAAGCACCATAAAAATGGCTACCCTCTGCAGCTGCTTGGGTCAACCCCATCCAGATCTCCCATAATGTAGTACCCAATGTGACAGCTGTGACAACTTTAGCTGGTAAAGAAAGTCTCCACTACTTGCTTCCTCTTGTGTTCTTTGACATAGATGGAACCTTACAAGGGGTTGGCCGCTGGGGCCCATTTTTTTTTATCAATGCAGCCCTGGCTGGGTCACACACACACACAAATGTGGGCCATTCTGGTAGTATGTCCACCAGTGATAAGCAAGAGACTAAGTATTACAAAAGCTGCGTACCACATGTACTACAGAATTTAAAAGGAGAAATATGAGGGAGCTAGAGGCCAAAAATCAATAATTTAATATTACAAACAGCATTCAATTTAACTACTTTAAAAAATCTAACAGTGTAAATGAAGTATAAATGATAGCCTAGTCATGGCTGAAAGCCTAAAACACACCCAAAAATTAATCAGTGAGTCTAAATGCAAATTCAACAAAGGTTACAGATACCAAACAAACTTGCATGACTTCTTAGACTTATATATTGCACATAATTCCTTGGTAGCAAAGTACTAATTAGTTTTCCACCCAACCTTTATTCATCACTACTGGCTTAAATGATGTGTCCATGATTTTCATATTCAGCTATCCAACACATGAGTACTTGATACTGGAACCAGCAGTATGTGCAGTTCCAAGGTAGCATTCTCACCCATTTGTTTTGTCCACAGCAAACTTTACAAAGTATTTATCACCACAATTTAAAGGATTCAGTCCTAGAAAATATCCAAATATGTCAAAGGCAAATACAGTAGGTGTTTTACCTTACCAACCCTGAAATGGTGTAATGATAACCAAGTTCAATGTTATTCTTTCTTTGCATTCATATCCGAAAGGATGATCACGTGGACATTTTACTGTGTCATAAATTATACTTGTTATAAATACAAATATGTCATCATCAGTCCCAATAAATGTACAGTATTGGATAATATGTTGGTGCTTTACAACCTAAAGATAATAATCATTTCTGTAGCAGCTCTGGTCAACCTCAACATTTTTAATACTAGGACATGCAGCAACGAAACAGACGTAAACCGTGAGTAAACCACCGACATGTTTTGTTGGTTTAGAGCAGCATTCAATGTACAGAACCAAAATTAGAAAAAAAGTTGTCTCCATCCAAATATTTATGGACCTAACTGTATATATATATATATTTATACATGAGGATATTTACAATAAATATTTCATTACATGCCTTTTCTCTTTTTCCATACAGGTAAATAAAAACCACTCTGGTGCTGCCACTTTAACTTCATAGTAATACTAAGGAACAATGGCTCAAGGAATGCCCTGAAGGCAATTGTAATGTTTTCTTACATCATTTTACAATTCTTTGACCCAAGATTCCTTGTGGTAGAAAACCAGTAGAATCTATTGTTAATTAATTATAATTATGTTGTAATAGTATTAATGGAGCCCCCAGCAGAATACAGCCTTTTCATTGGTTTTGCTATCCAAATATGGCACTGAGCTGAATGTGGCTGTGCTGAACATTGTAGATAAAGATATATCAGGCTGTAAATGAGGAATCCAATATTTTATGCAAAGCTCTGTGTTGAATTACAGTTTTATGTTAACACAAGGAATTATTATAAAAGACATTTTCTTATATCAAACCAATCTCAGAATCCTTAGAAATGTTTTACTTTTTGTTTTGTATCCTCTACCAATTCCAAATTAAAGTCCAAACCTAGGGCTTGTGCCTTGTGTTCCTTAAAAGACTCCTTGCTGTTGGCCATATATTGCCCTTTTGTGCATCAGAGACTGGGCATAAAACTTGCATAGTACATATCATGCCTATTGAAGAGAATTAAAATAGAGGCAGTTTCATGCTGGAAAAATTCACTGAAAATTGATAACTGTAGTTAATTGTAGATAGTGAGTATGCCCAATGACATTGGGCATTAATACTGACAAAGATACTTCAAATGCATTTCAGTTTAGCAATGTGTGCATCTAGGTCTATGAACATTGAAGTACTGATCTTTGATATTGTGTGGAAATAACTTTCTAAAAATTCAAGCAGGCTTATCTTTCCTCCTGGGAGACAGTAGAGAATTTAGTCCAACCTTTCTCCTTTGATTCATGGCTAATAACACTCTGCTACCAGCAGACATCACAATTTTCAACTGGATGAACTAAACTAAACTAAAAAGTTGTTCAATGAAATGTCCTGCAAAACTCTTATATTCGTTTTTTTTTCAATAAGGCAACTAGCAAAGTTCATAGTTATCGTTTTGTGAGATTACATTCTTATAATTTTTGTTAAAATTTGGTTGTCTTTATTTTTTAAATAATTCAAGTGACCGTTCACATCAGTGGCGAGGTTGCAGTGTGGTCACTTTTCTTCAAACCCACGAATAGCTAATTGTAGTTTCTCACTATCGACTAACAAAAGGGAACAAAGGAGCCTTTTGGTGAATGGTTCAGTACTGCCCCCTATGAAATGTTGAAATGACGGTTCATTAGGAACTGGTGCATAGGGCTGGCAAGGTGCAAACCACCTGGAGCTGCCCAGGAATGACCATCCCTACCACCATTTCAGCAAAAGAAGTCAGCATTGGCAGCCTTCATATGTTTGGAATACAGATTACCTTGATTTCGAGCTGGATTGACACAATGGATCACCCAGCTTCACTGATGAAAGTCTAACCTCTCCAGCCCTGGAGAGCCTTAATAAATTAGGCCCAATGTGTTCCACTACTGGAATCCCTTTAGAGATATAACAACCCAGTCTAACAGAGTGCATATTTTACTGGTACATCGCTTTATGATAGACTATAGGCCACCTGTACTAAATTAAACATTTGAATTACTATTAAAACATAATTTTGTTTCACTCTGCAGCATACACCTTATTGTACCCGAGTCCAGTTTGTCATGGAACTGCCCCAACTTTTGACTGGTCCCTAAAAGAACAGTTATGAGCTAATTTCAGTCTTTTTGCTTTCTCTTCGTATCTGTATGCTTTTTTTCAGCACCTACATGTATTGGCCTTGTGTACTGCTTCTTCCTCTCACATTCTAGCCCTGCTGTACAGAGACTGCGAGAGGCTGATGTCAGGTCAGGTTCGGGTACTGATGCTGATGCAAGGTCATCTTCCCTCATATATATCTCATACTATCTTATTATTTTATTTAGTTTTCAGTGTTTGAACTATTCCTGGATGTTAAGCCTACTGCCTGAATGCACTTTTTTGAGTGCTATATAAAAAGGCACTAGTAGTCACCAAGTCAGAGCATTCACATTTATGTCCATGCAGGCAGGAATAGGGACACATCCTGACACCTACAGTTCCTGATTATCCCAGGTCCTCCAATTGGTATCTAAACCACTGATAACTAAATCAGATGCCAATCATTACAAGAACAGGTTCTTTATTGCAGAAGGGGAATACTATGTCTCTACTGCCATAAGACAACTTACCTGCCTGTTTGTAATTATTTAAATAAACTTACCTCCCCTGGCATTCTCACCCTGTCTTCTTTTGGGTCTGTGACCAGTCCAGAACATTATCACTTCCACACATGTGCACAGGAGTTCATTTATTCCTGCAAGACAGCTATGCCAACATTGTACAGTGATCTGTGAATGTGCAGCTCGGTGTACAATATAAAAAGGATTTCAAGTAGGTAAGCTTCTTTTTTTTTCAGAAGTGACATAGCCTGCCTATGAGAACTTGCCTACTCACATTTTTTAGCTTTAGCTCCCATTTAAAAGCTTTCTAAGTAATTCAATACCATATATCTGACACACCATATATGCCTTGAAGATAAATAGTTCAATTGAAGTGAAGATTTCAAAGCTTGGTGCAGGAATTCCTTTTATATGTGGATTCCTTCCTACAATATTGAATCCACCATCTCTCAGACAGGCAAAATAGCTCTGGGCAGCAAAAATGGATTATTAATTGATTAACCCCCCCCCCCCCTATTTATTTGCAATATACATTTTATTCTATGTTAGTAACTCTAAACCTGCTTACCAACATATCATATAAGATTTATTATGGTATCCTTATTTTTTAAGAGCTATGTTCAATCATTTTAAATGTTTTACTATAATTAAAATAATCCCTGGTGGTCCTGATATTATGTTTAACATCTTCCTATTATGGGTGACAACTGTCTGTTGGTTGTGCTCCAAGATTAGTGAAGAGTACAAGTGGCTGTGCCAACACAAATAGTTCGTCTGGAGCAGGGGTGCCCAACCTTTGACCCCCGGATGAAAAAAGTTGGGCCCCGCTGGTCTAGAGCAATGATGTGCAGTGGACATTTGAGCGAATGGCTGTGTAGAGGAAGCAGTAAAAACAGGTTGGATAAGATCAGCAAGAACAAGATATAAAAAAAACAATATTTTGTGCAAAAATGGCGATTTTTTTTTTATATGTAACAAGCTAAATTTCTATTTGATAAGGGTTCAGATTTATTTCAAATGTTAACAGCAAATTCATGATGAATTGAGTTGTTTCTCACAGCAACATATCAGTATATATCTTGTTCCCTAAATACCACTAAAAATAATTTTAGATGAAATCTGGTTGGTCAGTATGACAAACATGTTCATTTCTTTTGGATGCAACTTTTAAAAATCAGCCCCAGTAGCAAGCTAGGGAGGTCTTCAATTGAGATATGCACCATTTCAAAGGAGGGAATGGGTGTTATTTCTAAATTCGTTGTAGCAGAGAGAATCCATTGCTGATCTTTTCCTAATTCATTCAAGCCTTGGCCTGCATGATAATGGTAATTGTCCAACTATCGCCCATTTGGTCACTCTGTAAACAAACCATGTGGTAGCTGAACTGAACAAAAGCCTAATTCTATTGTCTGTGCACAAATAACATCACATTACAACTTATATCATTCAAGAAAACATGTAAGTACACACAAACCTAGGGCAAAACTTTATTTACATGAAACCCCTTCTGTATTCCTATTACAAATCAGATTTACCAGTGCTGCAACAATTCCCAGAGATCATTCAGTATATGAAGATCACTTTGTACTTGAATGCAATTTCCATTTGTGCACATTCATTGATTTATTTTACTTGCATGTATATAGTGCCGACGCTGATAGACAATTGATTTTGTTTTATTGACTGTTATTTCAAAAAAAGTACATGCAACTTAAATTTCTCTTGCTTTCTTTTTCAGAAATACTGTTTTATATATATTATTGAGCAAGACAATGTTTTCCAATACTTCAAAGATTCTAAGATCACTTGAGCTGAACTGTCATGCAATAAATTGTAGGATTATTTGCTGCAGTTATAGAATCATGTGCAGTTAAAAATGTATACAATATATATATATATATATATATATATATATAGTGAATATTCAGTTTATTAAGATTTGTTTCTTCTATTGCAAATCACCATGGTGCAGGTGGTCTAAAATGTTTCCATAATGTTACACTTTATTACTATAGCACCTTATTTTATGGAGTTGTAAATTGGTATACCCATAAATATATTCATATATTTCATATACAGTCATATATATCTGCACCTTTTATTTATAGATTATATATTTCCTATATATTAATATATTTTTATTTCATATATAACCAGCAAAATAAAGCACAGCTACATCTTTTTTTTATTTCTTCTGTAATCATTAAATATACTGCATATCTGTACATTGTTTTCTTAATATATAATAATCAAATATACTGCATATGTGAACCTTTCATGTATTATCTATATAATCATCATACACAGTACATACTGCTTACATTTTATGATTGCAAACTATCTATAAAAACTAGAAGAATGGGAGTACAATGGAGCAGACCTAAAAATGACACCCTCAAACACAAGTTCAACACTTCCTACTGTACAGCTTGTACTTACTACACATCACACAGCTTGTAACCTGCCAGTCCAAAGTGTGCAGAGGTAAAGGCAATGCTGGAGAAGTTTCATAAGTAGAATAAAGAGTGATCATCAGGGATTAGGAACACAAATGGAATCACTTGTTCACAGCCATGCATTGCAGAGGATCCAGGTCCTGATTTACAGATTGTATCTAATTAGGTTCTGAGTCTGTAATGGGCAATAGGTGTGTAACACCCTTTCATTGTCTAAACCCTTTTGGTTATTTTCCGATGAAGTGAACACAGCACTGAGGTGCTAATTCGTTTTTAATTATTGCCAGGTAATCCCCTGCCATGCCTGGATGGAGCAATGTGCAAGCCAAGGAGAGCTTCATCACTCTAAGTGGAGGTGTTAGGAGAACCCTAATCACACTCAACAGCATTGAATGTGTTAAAAGGAAGGGAAGTCCTATTGACTGGCCAAGGGGACTGAATAGGCTTATGTAAATAGAGGTTTGTAATTATATCATCATAGGATGAACTAGCCCCCCCTGCTTCTCCTACTATGTCCAATAAGAAGAGAGCCAGCTTGACACCTGCCTATATACAGAGGAAGAGAGCTAATATCCAGAACACTCATCTTTTCCCACTACAAACAAATATTAGGTCAGCTGCAAAAGAGCCAGAGAAGGTTTAGTTAGGAGGAACATTACAGCATCCAGCTATGACTTCCAGTAAGATAGAGATGCCTGGAGAAGTGAAGACTGACCCTGCTGCCCTGATGGCCTCTTTGCATCTTCTGCCCTCACCCACCCCAAACCTGGAGGTTAAGCATACCAAGGTAAGAAGCCTTGTGCTGGGGCTGAGCAGCCTGGATCTGCTCCTGCACACTCCATCAGTCCTAATGGAAGAGATCAGGCTGCGCTGTAACACTGAAATCTGATCCACATTCCCATTATCCCAGGCAGGAATTCACATTTCCCTCCAGCTTCTCTATACTGTGCCAACATTGGGAAGATCAGGGACTTCATCCCCTAACTCTGCACACAGATCTCCCATCAAAAGACACAACTTTTACTGGCACTTTTATATTTATTCTTTGTTCTAATAGTTACTTTGTAATCTAAGTAACAAGTCAATGGTCCTGGTATGTAAACCTTTATGAGGATTGTAGCAGTGTACCATTTCTAGGAGTTATTAAAATGCATTTTTAAGTGTTCACTTTTAACAAGCAATCATGTGTGAAGAAACTTTTTTTTTCATATGATTGGGAATTTAAAATGAACTTTGTGAGCAGTATATTTGTTTTTAGTAACTCCCCATAATAGCTGATATGTATGCAAACCTGCAAGATATATTCTATTTATTTAAGTGGTAGCAATTCTATTATAGTGGTAATAAATTTGCCACGCATTAGTAGAGGATCGATCTGCCTTTACAATCTGTATAAAAAGATCTGAAATGTGTGCAGGTTGTCCATGAGTGAAATCTGTATTCAATCTCTTCAATCTCTATTCAAGATCTGTCCTGTGATCTCTTATCGCATAGTATTTTTATATGATCCCATTTAAGAATTACTAAATCCCACTGGATTTTATCGTTTAGACTTCTAATTCTTTGTATAAATATGCGATCATTAATAAGTTTAATAAGTACTAATGCAATATTGCTTTTACTATCTTCATTCCGCACTGAGCAGAAAGTAAATTAAGGAACATCTAAATCTCTTAAATTTCATGGGCACTTCTGTTTTTTATCAATTAAAGGTGGGATTTATTAAAAGCTAAAGATGACACATTTAACCTGCTGCCAGATTTTTATTAGACAACTCAGAAGGTCCTGAGAAAGTGACCTGATTTAATCCATATCTGTGCATGGGGATCAGAGGATGTTTAAACACAAATCCCAGGTTACACTGACCCTGTAACTATAGATCTGCCAAAATAGGACATCCAGATCACACATTTATTTATTGCAATAAAAGTGGAAAACGGCATTTAATGTAGAATTGTGCTAAAATATACAGATGCAACGTTTGTATTGCAAATAAGTAACAGTTGTTGGGATTTGTAATGACTGCATTGTATATTATGGGAATCCTCAGGATTAATTGTTCAGATGTATGCAATTATTTTGTTGTGAAGCCTAATAATCACATGTTAAGGGGAGTAACTGATATTAACTAATATTTATCTTTTAAATTAACAAAGATCAATATAAAAAACAGATTTGGTATTGGTGGTTACAATATTTCTGCTCTTTGGCATTAATAAAAATGTTCAGTAGCACACATTTTAAAAATAGTTAACAATTCTAGTGTTAAATTAGTATGAACATCATGTAATATATTCTAATATTTAGATTTATTTAAAATGAATTTCTTTTAAAAAAAGCAGGAATATTTCAATAGACCGTAGGTAAAGATTTAAAATTAATATGATACATGTGAACATTTTGGTCCTCCTTGAACTCATTTATTTGGGATGAAACAATCTATATATACATTTTGGAGGTGCATCATTATTTAAACTGGCATGGTTTAGAATTATTCTATCTATTCTTTAAACAGATCTGCATTTTTTTAGCTTATTAATGGATTAGTGATACTATTTAAAACCAATTTCTATATTAAGCTATCAGTACAAACATAATTATGTTGCCATTGTCTATTGAATGCATTTATTCTCTTTTGAATAGTGTTACAATTTATTAAATTGATACTCCTTATGGTATTAGTAATCGTGCAGCTCTCAATGAAAACGTGCTAAAAGTTACAATTAATGGGTAGAATTACATTGTAATGATTTTCATTAGTACAAAAGGAATTTAGAGGGGAGGGCAGAGACCCAGTTTAATTTGTAGTGTATTAGAAAAATTACACAACCACTGTTATTCTGTACTTGCCACACTCACATGCTGTCATAAGTACAATTTTATGGCATAAAATATACAATGTAAAGATGGGCAGATGACCTTTGGCTGAAGGCCAAGTGGAATTTTTTTAAACAGGTATTTGTTATTTTCTACAGTAATTGTGAATATACACTTGTACTGTGGTTTATAATTTATGGGGAATTTGTAGCACATGCATTGAACCGTAAATACACAGAGGCATGTTAAATACTGCAGATTTGGTTTCTTGGCTGAAACCTCACCAATGATGATTTACTAATGAAGTAGAAAAATGTTCACTTAGTTTAGTAAATAAAGCAACGTTATAATTGATATGAACAACCAATCATGCACAGGGGATTTTTTTAGGATTTTGCCTTTGCATGTGATTGGATGATTGATACAAACATTGTTTCACATTTTTCAATAAGCTAGGGGATGGCTCTCTTTTCTACACTTTTTTAGGCAATCAGCTGGATTAACCACAAGGCGTCTGTAGGCTTTGCTTCTGTTTTTGATGTTTCCCCTCAACTTTTTCTGTTTTCTCTAGACCCTGCCAAGTTTACTAACTGGCTTCCACCAAAAGCAATATATTTTTTGATTGTTTGCAAGGGTTTATATGAAAGCTGCTCTTGAATAGTGTAGGATTTAAAGGGTTTTTTATATATTGGACAATTTTTTGAGAAATATACCCCATACTATCTGAATATGGAAAATAAATATATCCATGGTCACTAAAAACAAGGATAACTATGTTCTGCTTCCATGCTTCATACACAGATGAGCAGAAAGCCTCAATGCTTCAGATGTGACTTATAAAGTATCATTTGAAGGTTAAACTGAATGGTTTGAAGGTTAAGAATAATATATTGGTCCACATTGGGCACTAGACTAAAGAGATGGCCGGTACAGCAATGCCTGGTCATCCAATCTACAAAAGGCCATTATAAAACATGTTTACATACACGACTGTAGACTAGTACATGAACAAGAAAATATAACTGGAATGATTTGTAGATTAGTCCACTCTAGTTTACCAGTCTTAAGGGACTGTAAAGGCTGTGAACCTCGAATAGCAGCATGTGACTTTAGCTAGCCCTCTGGAGAATTTACTACTTGATTAATGGATGAAATTGGCGACACATATAGTACAAGATAACTGCATTAAATTAACCTTCACAAATGGATATTTATTGGTGTACTTTTAAAAGAATGTTATGTGGCTGCATGGGGTAGCGTAATTAATACAGCTATTCATGCCTTTACATGCTGATAGCCATTTCTACCATCTGGGTGATTAATGCTACAATGGTGGTTTTAACTCTCCAGTAATTATGTGTCATTGTGTTTGCAACACTGGACATAATTCTGTCACATAAACAGCAGGGAGGCCAGTGTGCATTTAACAAAAGAGTTTTTTTGTTTTTTTTAAATCTTTTTATCAGCACCCTGTGCTTGTGCAGTGATATTGTATTTAATGTGGCATGCTTTATCTATTATGTTTAAACATGGCTCAATTGTTACCCCCCTCAATTTTTGATTGTTTATTGTATAAAGTGGCATTCACTGTGCATTGCAAAAGAATCCACAAAAATCCTCCCATACTGTATGCAAGTACGCTTGCATACTTAAACTGTTTTGTACTTAATCCATTCCTCAAAAACCCTGAACCTAGCCTTCCCCAAAGAGGCTTACAAGTTGTCCATATCCAATGGTTATTCTCAAACATGGAAACCCCTGGGTTCCATGGAGGTTGCAAGGGGATCCTTGGACTGTGGCTGATTGACCTCCCAGTTGATGCTTGCATATTTCTGGGGCCAACGGCCATTGGAAGCACCAGCTGCATGACTCTAATGATGCTTTTAGGTGTCTATAAATGTGTTATTCTAGTTACCATTGTAGGGGACATTCTTTACACTGATCAACAATTTAGGCGTTTTTTTTTTACCCTCAAATATTGGTTTTATTAGGGGTTCCTTGAGACCTAAAAACTATTCCAAGAGTTAAAAGGTTGGATAATAGTTGGTATATAATTTTTTTGTGCACTTAGAGCCATAAGCACACAAGCTAATTTTTCTGTAAAGGAAGCTAATCTGCATATTTTGTCAAGCAACCATGGAAAGGATATAAAACTAAATTCAGATGACCTCCTTGATGGTAGTCAAGCCAAGGACCCGTTGCAGCAAGGCACGTGCTAGCATGTAAACTTGCTGCTTATTTTAGATTTTTTTTTATTTTAATTTAGCAAATACAATCCATCACAAATAGGACCAATATGTTGGATACTAAAAGTGATATTTGAATTCATGAATGTATCCTATAAGAACTATGATAAGAATACATCTTTAAAATATACAATCTATCAATGAAAGAATGTATATACTGCAAAATAAGCAAAGGCTCTCTTTTTTTCATATAATCTTGGTAGCAAGCCAGAATTTAAGAATGTTTTCAATTAAATAGCTTGTTTGTGCAGCTTAGCGTAATGTAAATTAATCTGTACTTAATTTAGATACTTCCACCAGAAACAACAAACTTAAAAAATTGTATAGCAAATAATACTGTGCTGATAGTATATAATGTTTTGGTCTTTTTGCTTTGTGATCTAATGACCTTCAGCAGTGACATCCTGCAAGATGTGTGTGTGCTACAGAAAGGTTTCTAATGATGAGACTTTGTTTCATTGTTTTTTTTTTTTTTTTTAAATCAAATGTGTTATAAGAAATTGTACAGAACTGTGATTTTTGCAGATGACTCAAGTTGTCTTAATCTGATGTAAACCCAATCACAAATTTCTAATCCTTTTTTATCATGACTCTGCTTTTCAAAGGTAATTTTTAGATGATCTTTCATTAATTCCGTAAACGTCCTTGTCCTAATATGGGGTGATAACTTTATATCCCTGTCCATATTAATATTAATAAACAGGATTTATATAGCACCAACATATTATTTAGCGCTGAACATTAAATAGGGGTTGCAAAAGACAAATACAGACAGAGACACATGAGGAGGAGAGGACCCTGCCCTAAGAGCTTACAATTTAGTACTTGGGGCATTAACACACAATAGGAGGGGAGATATGTAGTGATAGTTTCAAAGGACAGAAGAAGATGGGTAGGCAAGTTTGAAAAAATGGGTTTGGAGTGCTTTTTAAATGAGCAGAATGTAGGAGCAATTCCCTATTTGCCTTCCTGTGTAACATCGGCTTATAACAAATGTCTAAGGGGCCATGCTGATGCTGCTTTGGCTCCTGTAGCAGCTTAAAGCATGGTGACCAGTAAAAGAATAATACCATACTCTGAATTCGGGATCTGATCATGTCATTCTTACTATTGCATAATAATGGCAGAAGAGAAACAGGATGGGGGTAGGGCTGAGGCCAATAAACTGGACAGGGGTAGCAATTCTGTCATTAGCAATGCGAATAGTGTGCCCTCATTCCTCCAGCACTCCATTCTTAAAATAAATGTGCATGCTTGGCTTAATATACAGGTTTATAGAGCACTTTGGAAACTGTGTATGATGGAAGGGTGTAAAATACATGTATTTCCTGTCTCCTGCTTTTCAGTAACAAAAAGTAGTATTTGGTAAAACAGAATTCCTCCCTTCCCAACCTTTGATCTTAGTAGCACTGCTCACAAATTAAATTCCAATAAGATATATAAAAATGTCACATGCTTTAACTTTTCAGGATCTACCAAAACTAACCTCAAATTTGGGTTTATCATCCTTTAAACCACGTAATCGTGCAGTTATGATATTATAATCTGAGCCTCCAAAGTGTAAGTGGCATTTGAAACATGTAGGTTGAGCCCATGGTTCATTTTTGGATCCCAGTAATCCCAGTCTAAATGTGTAACATAAATGTAAATTAATTTATATTGTTTGGTGAACTCAAACTTGTGGGTTTTTTTTTTAATAAATCCAGATTACAAGACTTCTTTTCGTAGAAAAAAATCAGAATTTTAATGGAAAACATTTTTAATAACGCTTTCAGTTTCTGCCTGTATTTTACCCCAAGCTACAATGCAGAGCTAGAACTGATCATTGGAATTATAAGAAATTAATCACAGCTGTTGGTTTTATTGTTATGTAGGCTGAAAGAAAGACAAATGCCCATCATGTTCAGCCTTTCCCTACACTTCAGCAGTTTTGTTCCAGAGCAACTCCTGAGCAGTTTGATTAAACAATCCATCTGACTTCAACTCAAGCATGCTAAAACATTTGTGTACCATGGTGTTTTTCAACAGTTGCCCCCTGTGGCTTGGAAAACAAACAGTACTGACCTCCCATCCTGTGTAATGCACATGCAAAATGCACCAAATGTCTTCCCAACATCAGACATGGAGAATCAAGTTTATCCGGTGTTCAAATGTGACGATAAGCAGTGTTCATTGATCTTGTGTAAAAGCTAAATGTTAAAGCAGATGGTTTAATTATAAACTCTAGAAAAAATAATTTAAAAAATATTCATCCTTAGCGTAAAAAGTCCTAATTTTGTGAAGACACCAAAAAAGAAGAGGGGACAATTATTATCAGAGAAAAATGTCTAAAATATTTTCATTACACTGGAAAGATTTCTTCTTACTGAGAATGTTCATACTGGCAATGTTTTAATGCGGCCTTTGCCGCCCCTGGTTGCCTAACACTAGAAGTCCAGGAGCTCTAACAGGCTGTCGCTACTCTGCTTTTATGTACAAGTAGCTGCAAAAGTTTAGAAGAGCGACTCATTTTTTATACTTTTTGTGAATTTGAAGCCTCTTGCTCATACTGCTTGTAAACACCTAAAAAAGCTTGCATAATTCAAGCCTATGAAGGCGGCAGTTAACGGCAAACTACCACAGTTTGCTGCCCACGAAATCGGAGCAATGCTGCTACTACCCATCAAATAAAGGATACAGAATAGACCCACTCAATATAATGGTAATATTTTTTGCAAGTGGTTTTTAGAGGTAAACTGCTTGCAAAAAATGCTCATCTGAATCTTTCATAAGTGAAAACCTTAGCAAAATGAGATACAATGTTGGCTTTAGACGTATAAAATGTTCCAGGGGCATGAATCGGCTTTTGACTAACAGTCCTGTAAGTCTAATAATTTTAGAAAAAGTTAGATTATTTTGCTATTCTAGCATTGCTCACTTTATCTATTCCTACCAGGATATTCCGCTGTACTCGGTTGTCCTCCCATTCTATCTGTTGATCCTATGCTCTGCTACTTCAGTCATAGATTCTATTTGTAAGCACACGACTTTCGATTCTAATAAATCACTGATTAAAGTAAGAATATTTTTGTCTAGGTTGTCAGACTCTAGAACAGCATGGCAGCTGCAACATTCCAAATAGTTTAGTACAGGTTTTATTAAACCCAACACTACAGTTCCTTGTCAAGCTATATGATTTCCTAATAATATTACCATTACCATGTATCCCCTATTTATTATACAACACTGCATAATATGTTGGTGCTTTAGAAAGTGTTTACTATTAATGATGATCTGGGTGTATTGGATATCATTATTTCACTGTATATCTGCCTTCTAAAATAATGCAAGTACTGCAAACCACACCACATACAATTTTCATCCTTTAAAATATAAAGTGGATCTGTTCACCACCTGTTGAATAAATCTTCTGTTCATCATTACTAAAATATTTATGAACCATTTATACTAATGAAGATTACAATTGCAGAATTAGGATTACTATAGAAACTAATCTAAGTAAATTATGGATATTGCACCTATGCAAACTTTTCATTGAGTCTGGTTAGGTTTGAGTTAAAAACTAAATACCTATATAAAACTTTGTTTATTAACCAATGACCCTCAAGACTGAATTGCACCTATAATGGAAATATGATACTCCTTTCTTGAAATTAAGGGCTTTCAAGATGTGGGAAGTGGGGGTGAAATAACTCCTTTACAATCACACTAATTGCAAGTCTCTTGACTGGCCAGGGACAAATGCCCATTTTTGCTGCTTTATTAAATTGGCCTTGCTTTGGACAGTTTTAGAAATGGGATATATGCTTTGTTTTCATTCCTCATCTCACACTTTGATAGTCTTTACCTGCAACATGGTTATCCAGAGATATGATACTGGAGAATAATAACCCCTCCACACGCTGTAGTTAATCAATTACTTTTATTTTTCTTTAAATATGTGTACTTAATGCTGAATTAAGCTGTAAAAACACCAGGACTGATTTATGGTAAAAAGTCGGCCTTAATTAACGCTGAATCCAGAAGAATGACTATAGTGGATGGCTTTTGCTATTGAGCTTGAACAATGGGCTCTAAGGCTTCTGCGGGGTGATTTACATGGAAACAAGCCCTGCTTCCCCGAGGGTTCCCATTTCTTTGTCATGCAGCCTTCAGAGATGGCTATATATATTCAGTGGACAGGATGATTTCATGTCATAGTTTATCTGATTTACAGACTGCCCTTAGCCCACACTCTATAAATTAGAACGTGTGTTGGTGGGGAAACTAATTTAAGCTTCGCAGGGATTCCTTGTGTTTTCTTGCCATGTGTCATCACTTGTCCACTACATGGCATTTTTATGAAGTGACCATAATGAAAGTCAGATTAAATGTACTGGCTACATATACATTTAATCGACAACCATCGGAATCTGTATAGCTGGACGAGTTCTGTATATGAATAAAAAGGCCCCGAGTGAATTTACTTTTATTACAAAAGAATGTAGGCTTGGTGGTATGGATGTCTGCAGGCTGGTACTACCTGACACAGAACACTTAAGACTTTCAAAAGAAAGTTACTTAAGTGTAAGGTTTTGCTTGTAAATCCAACAGCTGGTGCTTTTCAAAACTTGAAACTGTTCCAGGATGCTAGATGAGGTACTTTACACACACTGGAGTAAATGGTAGGACTTTACAGCCAATTTAAATGTGATCAACTTGTATTAATAAGAAAATAATGGCAATAATGTGTTTTGCTTTGAGTTTAAAGGAAAACTTAACAGCGGCATCTCCTCCTGACATATGGTTTTATCTTTGTACAGTAGAGCTTTGCTGTGATTAGCTTATGTAGAGTTTGTATTTATATATTTACTTTCACATATTTATATAGTGACAACATTTTATACAGCAGTAGTTTGCAGAGTAGAAGCTGACCATTCACACGTCCGTATATCTCCCAATAGATTTTTTTACAATCTTCCCAAGTATGGCCCCACAAGCAACCACATAAACGTGAACTTATTCAACCAGGAAATATAAAGAACACATCAAATATACAAAGTACACAAATCTACAGAAACAAATATTAGTTTTTTGTATTTTAATAACTTTTATATAGTGCTGATATATTACACAGATCTTTACAAGTCCATAGTCGTGTCACTAACTGTCCCTCAAAGGGGCTCACATTCTTTTGTCCATACCATAGTAATTTTTAATCAACAGTTTAGGACCAATTTTCAGGGCAAGTCAATTAACCTAACTACATGTTTGTGCAATGCCAAGGGGAAACTCATGCAAACTTTGTGCAGATAGCGGTCCAGCCAAGATTTGAACCTGGGACCCAATTGTTGCAAAGAACAATGATGTTGTCTAAAAAATAAAATAAAAAAAAGTGATATAGTTTACTTCCAATTGCTCAGGTATTGTACATTTTTATATTCATATTTTCATGATTTTTTTTTTCTTTAAAGCAGGCAGGTAACAAAATACTGTTTTTTTTTTTTTTTTGGTACAGAATACTACAAATTATTTTTATTAGGGTGATAAACTAGTTTTGTTACATTGCAAAGATTTATGCACACAAATTTTGAAACCCTTGTCTGCTTTTATTCACCAAAACTACCCCAGGTTGGTCTACCCTTGCTCTCTGCCGGGTGCATTTCCAGCTCCTCAATGACACACAATATGATCCCAAAATAAATGAATGATGACAAAATCTTGCTTAAAAAGAACAAAAATCTTGCTTAAAATACAAATTGTCCACCAGTTTGCATTCAATCTTGCATGTTTCACACAAAGCTTACTCTTGATTGATCTTTGTCAGTGCAGTCTTAAATTGGCGCTAAGTGGAGTTCCTGTCTGACACCATGGCACCCCAGCTGGATGCTATATGAATATATAAAATATCTATTTTAAAATAGGAATACAAAATGTCTATATTGATACATTAAGTGACAGATATTGATGAATTTATTGTTTCTCCAATCTCAGATTTTTATAAACAATGAGTGGCAGAGCTCTGAGAGTGGCAAAGTGTTCCCAGTCTACAATCCAGCAACAGGAGAGCAAATCTGTGAGGTCCAAGAAGCTGAGAAGGTAAGTGTTTCTACTTGCTAGATATTGTCACCCAGTTAAAAAAAAGAACTGCCCTTGTGATTCAGGCCTTCATGCACAGTGTTGGGGTATGCATGCATTTTTAGATGATGAAATGGCCCTGATGGGATACCGAATCTGTACAGGTGGCTACCATGTTCTCTTGTGATTAGTTTCCTTTAGGAACTAAACTACCTGGGCAGACTACTGAAAAACTTAATTTTATTGTCAATCTGTTCTAAATATGCTAAACAAAATATTCTGTAAATACAGAGGTAGAAACAAGTGGCTAAACCAATGAATATAAAATGAAATCTACCAAAGCAGTCATATAGGTTAGGTATTTATAAATGTTTTTAATGTGGTCCATTTCAAGGTAACCGTAATAATTTTTCATATCTTTTAAAAGGCCGATGTGGACAAAGCAGTTAGAGCCGCTCGTTTAGCGTTTTCTCTGGGCTCTGTGTGGCGAAGAATGGATGCATCTGAGAGGGGGCGACTTTTGGATAAACTAGCTGATCTGGTTGAAAGAGAGAGAGCAATTCTTGCTGTAAGTAAATACTCAATGCACATCATCCCATCCACCAAAATTCTTGGAAGTATTGGAGATATTGGATGCAGTCCTTTGTGCTCATATAACCTTTAAATGAAAATAATTTAAGTATTAAGGGCTGCAAGGATATCAGAAGTTTCCATGTACCATTGTTATCAATCCGTCCAGTCACTAAACTAACTATTGGCCAATAGTTTAGGTGATACTGAGAGTTTACCCAGGCTAAAATTTCATACCTTTGCTTTGCAATTGCGTGCTATGTGTGATGAATGGTGGTGTCTTTTAAATAGTACCCCAAACCAGTAGCACCACACCCTTAATGCAGTCACGGTGCAATGCTTCACAACATAAAAATGGAAGATTTTTAGTAAGAATTCCTGGCAGGATCCAAGCCCAAGTTTGGTGGGAAGGGGTGATTCATCCGTGGAATTCTATTGGCCAGAAATCAGTATAGTAGCCCATGGGGCCAGAAAGAGCATATAGGGATCACTGTTATTCCAAGTTCAAGTAGAACGTTAGAGAACTTTTATTTTACTAAAGAGATGGAGCAGATTTTTGATATTTGATCAATCCTTACCTGCAGGCACCACAACTTTCTTTTTAAGCTTGTTAGATTCACTATAAAAGTTTCAGGGGCAGATTTATGGAAGGTATGTATGTTTTACATAAAAGGCTGTCTGACCCTTTAGAAATTATTCAGCTTTCTAATTTTTTATTTCCTGAAAACTAAAGATTTAACCCAATTGGTTGTAAGGAGCAACACCTCTGCAATTGTTACAAATTTTACTCCAATTTTCATAAATCGGCCTCACTGAGTAGTGTTGACATAAACTGTTCTTTTTGCATTCGTGTTTTATTTTATGTGTGCTATATCAGATAACATATAAGACATTGCTTTAGGGTTTTAAGAATGCCTAATGCTGGTTATGCTGTACAGCATACATATAACAGTGACTGCTTGCCATTGCCGGATCTTCATTCACTTTTTAAATCTTTCATGTTCTACAAAAGTACTTGGTGACTATAATAACTAGCAGATGTTGCTTTCTGCTGTAAATGCTCATTAAAGCATGTCAGGCATGACTGGCAAAGATACTGTGTCTGGATAACTTTTTGCTGCATAGAACTTGGTGAGATTATTAAATAATAATCTAATAATAATAATGCAATATGACTTTTACAGACAAAACACAAATAGTTTATAGACCTCCAGTGGACATACATACTCTTTATTTCACACTGTGCTTTTGCAGCATAATATATAACTGTAAGGTTTACTATGCAAAAGCAACTAAGGCTGAAATGGCAAATTCAGCAACCAAATGCAAATTTAATTTTTTATGGTCACTTTAGTTAAATAGTTTTTAATTACTAGAGGTTGTGTTACTGTGTGTTTTCATTGCTCTTAGCACTGATGTTAGTAAGCTGATGGAGTGACATTTTGTCCACTGTTAAAAATGAGGTTGAATTCTTTTTTTGAGGTAGTCAATTTGATTACTAGACTGCTTGCTACTGTAACTTTTACAGACCATTTAAATTTGAAGCGGAAAATATAACTATTGGAATAAAATCTCTTGAAACAAGGCGTCAGTTGTAACTGTTTGATTTAGGCTATTAGCTTAATTTAATTTCATGCAATATATAACACCTTTTTCCTGTAAGTAGGCTGATTTGTTTTTCATTTGATTTAATCAGTTTAGGAAAACTGATCTCCTAAAATCTGTGTTTATTCTACACTGATTAGTTTATTAAGAACTAGAAGCTATAACATTCCAATTTACCTTTCAGACACTTGAGTCGCTGAATAGTGGCAAACCTTTTCTGCAGTCATTTTATGTGGATCTACAAGGTGTGATTAAAACTCTACGCTATTATGCTGGCTGGGCAGACAAGATACATGGCATGACTATACCTGCAGGTAGGTAACATCATATTGCATTTTCCCTACAAAACTATATGTACTTGGCTTATGTGAATGGCACACATTTGTATGTCAGGTAACCGGCATAGCAAAAAACAGTTTGGGTATATGGACATATATCCGTCTTCTACCTATCACACAATATTTTTGACACAGAGAAAGACAAAATTAATCTCACTGGACATCTGTAGCCAATTTTATCTTTCTAATCAGGCCAGTTGTCTAGTATAAATGTTTCCATACTGTCCTTTTTATAATTATGCAATGAATAGCTGGACAAACATGGGATGTGCCCACCATCAGCCTCATTGCATGTAATTGGTGCCTCTTTAGTACAGAATGATTCAGACACTGGGATTCGTTGCTGCAGAGCTAATACTTCGTTTTGTTTTTTTCATTCAAAACAAGTCTTTAATTTCTGATGGTTTTCAGGTTTACAGTTTATCGATTTAAACTGGAAGGGGGTAAACTGACAAACTACCCCTGAGGAATCCTTACAATAATCTTTGGTCTTGGGGAGCCCTTGGTAAAGTTTATTGGCAGTCAGTGTGGGGGGGGGCTCTACTAAATTGATTGCCATTAGAAAGAATAAACTCTTTACAGCAGTGGGTAGAATATCTTTTAAAATAGACAACTAAAACCATCATTGCAGTCATGCCGGCTTTATAAAATGATGTTGGCCCCAGAACTATGCCTTCATCAAATTGGGGATCAGTCAGCCACAGTTAAACATCTAGTAACAACTAGAGCAGGGTTTTTCAACATGGGGGTCCTCTTGAAATAATTTTCAGGGAACCCCTGCTATAATTACTATGTTCACAGCTCACCGTACATTAGTTTGGTGGTGACTAGGAAAAATGCCTTCTACATTGCTGGTCAGTGGGGAAAAAATGTCACCCTTGCAGATAGCAAAAAAGTTCAACTGACTGGAGTGTCATAAACTGCTCATTGCTCAAGGAACCCCTAACAACTTCTGGAGGAACCCTGGGTTTCCACAGAACTCTGATGGATTTTACGCAAGATACACCCAACATTTATCAAAGATTTTTTTTTTTTTTTTTTTGCTGCCCAGGTGTCATCACTGGAAAATCTCCAAAACTCAAATTGGCGTTGCTTGCTGCCCAACTAAGCAAGAAATGTCCTTTAGAGACATTTGCATTCTGATAATTCTGACCTTGGCATGTTGTCACCAGCAGAAAAGCCACCAGTGTAAATTACCTTGTCTTAAAACTTTAGTTACATCCTTGTGTTTTACCTACCTATAGAGAGCTGATACTACTTTAAAACACGCAAACTCTTATCTCTAAATGTCTATTAAAATAATCAAACATGCTGGTTCCAGTTAAAATGTATTGAGGATGCATTTTAATTTTCTGTAGCCACTGGCGCCACAGAATTATGATGCTGAGACAGTTCACTTCTTCAACCACCATTCTCCGTTTTCTGTTTTGTGCATGACGAAAATAATGTGCTTCAAAGAATAATGTGAAACATTCATTTAAAAGTCACTGAGACAAATACACTGGTTTAGGTTGTTTTTCGAAGATAAAATCACAATGCAGGCATACTAAATTTTCAGCTATGGTTAAAACCGGAAAAGACAATAAAACCAAGAAAGTGAATCCGTAACATGTGAAGCCTGATTAGTGTCATAGATAAGACCAAGACAACATAGACATCACATTGACTGACTTTTCTGCTGTCAACTGGCAATTTTTGCACATTGTCCAAAGACTTGGTTATTCATAGTGGCCGTATGATAAAACAATGTATGGTCAGAGGTTCCTTTGAGTCCACAGCTATTGGTAGTGATAGCTTATGGATCTTTCTGCAATATTGAAACTAAAACCTACCACCATCTCTGGCTGCCTACTTGTCTTTGAAGCCCCTTATTATGCTAAGAGAAGGTTTGAAAAGTAGTAAGGAATAGGCATACCTTTTGCATTGAAAGTGCCAAAGTTGCATCTTTGGATCCACTGATTGTTATTTATCGAGATATTTACTGTCCTTTATTAATGCTCTCTGAGCTTTCATGTTTGTTACAGGGTAATTTAAGGTTCTTTAAAAAATTTTTTCACTTTCTTGTAGAAAATGTATATATTGATTATACATGAAGCGAAACAGATGCAAAGTTCTGCAAAAAGCATTCCCAGCAGGGAAGTGCTCTAGTGGCATCGTCATCTATGATGATCACAATCTGTAAAATGTTGTGCCAAATAATGTCACTGTTGAGAAAAGAATATCTTGCAGTCATTGCACCGAATAAATATTTTCTCCTCCACCCACCAGAATATCTTGCAGTCATTGCACCGGATAAATATTTTCTCCTCCACCCACCACCTGCTGTAACTGTTATATAAAATATGTCAGGAACTCTGAGGAAAAATGATATGGGAGGGTGGAGGCACAACTGGCAACAAATATATACATTTTAACTGTGTTCATAACAAAATAATTTTTTTAGATATATTTGTTTACTGGCACTGAAATTAAAAATGAGAACTGACTTGCCAGCAGCTTTATTTGGTTACCCTAATAGACTTATTCAGGAAGAACAGTCCGTATTCATAACTTTGGTAGTGACATTTGGTTGATATAGACTGCTACAGTCATTGGTCTTCTCCTTTGTTCAACACCCTTGTGTGCCCTGGGAGTGCAATCAGGGTGGTTCTTACACTCCAGTTCCAGTGATATATTGAAAAACAAACCTACCAATAACACCAGTAAACAGAATCTGCTTTTATTTACCATTACCTAACATGTTGGCAAAAATCATCAAGTGAACCTGTGGCATTATTCCATCATGGAGGTACTTGGAAGCCCAGTGTGCAGCCTTGACTTTGGATCATGAGACATTCCCAGGTTCCAAATATCAAGATTTTGACAAACACGGTTGCTTTCAAGCAGTCATTCGGTACCTGAATTTTACTTGTGTTAATGATCAACTTTATTGGACTAGAAAGGTAGACCTTTAGGCACTGGAACACCAAATGGCTATTAGATGGTACCAGTCAGTCTGAACATCTTTTATCATACACGTCATATGAATACAATAATACATAAACAATATGGTTATCTGAATTCTGTTATTTGAGAGATCGGAGTGGCTCGTCGGGTGGAACACTGGTATTCTGGTCTTCTTTCTATGCCAAACATGCATTATTAACAATAAATATATATATGTCTATACTATGTTTGATGTATGTGAAATTGCCTATACTTTTCTTTTTTTATTGCCATTGAATTAATTGTAACAACATGTTTTCAGATGGAGATTATTTTACATTTACAAGGCAGGAACCAATTGGCGTTTGTGGACAGATCATCCCGGTGAGTATCGCAGGGTTTTATTTTCATTGAGTGACTTTCCTTGCAGTTTGCACACAACATGGGGTTTTGCAGCTGTGCATTTCTGTTAAGCAAGAGGAGAGAAAAAAAATCCTCAGCTTCTATTGGCATATTTTTTATCAGCCTCCCTACAGCTGCTTATTTAAACAGGTTAATGGGGATTTAACTCTGTAACTTGGAGAGCTGTTCCCAAGCACTGGGATTCTTATGGCTCTAGGAATAAAATGAAAATAAATACATTGACTGTTTATGGTGAAATAGATCCTGGAACTGTTAGTGTGTATGCATGTGCTTGTACCTTCATGTATGTCATGTAATGTGTGCCTGGCAGGTATGCATGTTTTTATTTCATAGACCTATTTCTTATATATTCATTTTTATCACATACCAGATGAAACTGCATTCACTCTGTAGCAGTATAGCAGTTACTACATATCCCATAGCTGTAGACAGCAGTGTGGTCTTACTACAAATGCTGTTGCATTGTTCTTTTTCCTACAGATCCTTCATATTCTTTTGCTATTTACAGAATATTTTCAGGCATGTTCCTTTTGTAAAAAGTCTTTGGAAGGTTGATCAGTTCCTCCCCTCCCTCTTTATTATAGACATTACCCTCCGAGATTAGACAGTCCAATTAACTTAAGGTCCATAATCAAAAACAGACTGATCTAGTATATAGAAATTACTGTGCCATTGTGCCAGTGGAACATTTAAGATCTATACAATTTTCCCCTTAACACACCCATGGAAAATTCTTGTGGCAGGAATGCATGTATGGTTGCAATATCAAAGCAAGCATGAACACTGGCTTTTATGGTAAACATTTTCCTTATTCCCGTAGTTTCCTGAGAATATTGCCTTTCCTCCATCACATTTGTTTTGATACCACAGTAAGGTTTTCTAAAGCCCTTACTCATTTACAAAAGGTGGGCAGAAATAACATGAACAACCTGCACTCATAAGTAAAGACTCCAAGCCTATCGTTTTACTCTTCAGATTGCACCCAGCTATGACTAAGAGCACGGCGATGGAGGTGAGCTGAGGGTGACGCACACAACCAAACCTCTAATCCTCTTCCATTCTTTCTGGTCTCGCCTTCATGAGCTTTGAAAGGCATGGCTGACTTTGTATGAAAGAAATCATCATACATAATCTAAAAGCCTAAAGCATACCCACTAAAGCATTCATTGTAGGTGTATCTGTAGCTGAATTTGGGTTAGCAGAGCTTTCATTATCCGTACAATATTTCTAAATTAGGAACTAAATGGACATCAATAAAAGTAGTTTAAAATCTTGATGTTTTTTAAAACAAGGGTGGCATGGCCATCTTTTTCCACCAATGTTAAAAATAGCTATAACACATTTTCCACATTCTTTAATGTAGTCACTCATTTTCCCTTAAGTCAGCAGTAGTATTTGGCAAGGAGCTTGGCCTTTGCCTAATGCTTACTTGGAGATCTGGCATCTAAAATCTTCTAAATGGAAGCTGCCCACATCAGTTTTAAATACAACTTTTTAATGGAATTTTTTTTTATAAATACATAAATTGTTTAATATCTGATCTTATAAACATTTGTGTGTTATAAGTAAATTAGGTGTTTGGTGAAATGAAACCATTAGTTTGTTTTCTAGTAATTCTTTGAAACGATTGCAAAATATAGGGGCAGTTGATACTAAGTTAAGCATTATATTAAGGTGTTTTTTTTTTTTTTCTTCTTGTACTTTTATTTTCAAAATGCTTTCAGATCAAATTAAAATGTTGTGGTCTAGTTCAAGGTGTCCTAAGATCCAGTTCAGTTGTGTTTTATGAATTTTTTTTTTTTTTTTTTTTTTTTTTTTTTTTTTTTTATTAATTTTAAAGGTTGTAGGGAAGAGTTAGAGCAATAGAAAAATGATGGCACAAGGACACAAATAAAATTCAAGGGGCCACGTACTAGCCAGAGCAGATAGAACTAATGACTAACAGTTACTTTATTTAAGTAAAAAGAAATTCTAATTGCCTCTTTAAAGGTAATGCTGATCTTCCAGAAACAAAACCTGTTTTCATTTCTATATGGTATTATAAGTGGTGATCAGGTTTCTAAAAGCAAAGAACAAAATGGGGAAGAAAACTTTTCTGTACTACTACTTCTGTCCTGATTGCACCTAATTTGGTAGATATGGTCAACATGGTTTCACCTTACTCGCCAACAGATTTTGAATGAACATTCCCTTTGCTAGATGGACAGCCTCTATGTATTTAGTATATTGACTACATTGTTTTAATTATTTTGCAGTGGAACTTTCCCTTGTTGATGTTTGCATGGAAGGTGGCACCAGCTCTCTGTTGTGGGAATACGGTGGTGATTAAACCGGCTGAACAAACGCCACTCACTGCACTTTATATGGGAGCGCTCATCAAAGAGGTAAAGAGAGAAAAAATACAGCCGTTAGGATATTATAGCAAATTCTAAAGCTTTAAATTAAACATGCAGACACTTTTCACACACCATTTTCCCCTTCAATTTTATTTTATTAGGCTGGGTTTCCACCAGGAGTTGTGAATATTGTGCCAGGATATGGGCCAACTGCAGGCGCAGCAATAACTTCCCACCCTGGCATAGATAAAATTGCATTCACCGGCTCTACAGAGGTATGTACATTTTCTGTATGTAAAGGATGATAGTTTTTTCTTGTCTCAGCTATTTTCTAAATGGATGGTCTAGCTTCCTGCATGGAGTGTGAATTTATTTTCTTTGAAACCATAGTAAATCGTCACATATGGGAACTCCTACATTATTTTAAATGCTTAAACTAGGGGATTGTAGGTTTTGGCTGAGGCAGAATTATATGTTTATGCTGGATCTTTTTCAGTACCAGTCTTAGACAACCACCTTTAATCATTTACTCAATAATTTACTATTTTTCACAATTTACTGAAAACACCATGGCACTAACTAATACAGTCATTGCATGGCTCATTTATACAAGTATTATTGTCAAGTGCACTGTTTTTACAGAAGCTGCTAAGCGGCTTTGATATTCCATATGTATTTAAGTTGCTTGATTTGCTTTTTACTTGCTCAAGCAGTTAAGGTGGCCATATATTGTTGGTTGAACCGGAATAAATGTTATATTTAATCATTTAAAAAAAAATCTAATGTAAATCTATTACAAACTAGGGCTTTTCTGATCAATGTTCAACCAATATATTGGCCAAGCAGTAATGGGAATACCTATTCTTTTGTCCATTGAATGCCTTTGCAGTATGCCTACCACCAATCCTCCTAATTGCTAATTTGTATTATCAGAGCGTGCTCCCTACCAACCAACAGCCAACGGGAGCCCAAACCACCTTTTATGTTGCTTATGTACATAAGCCTTTAAAGTGGGCTTCAACCCTAAAGCAAAGATTTGCTGGATCATACCTACCATCTGAAAATGGTTACTGTAACTACAGTCCTCTGAAAATTGTACTTTTTGTCTTGAATTCATCTGAAAACTAGCATTTTATGTGAGGGTACCTAGGCACTCCTGTGCCCACAGCCTTATAAATAGGGTGAGATCTAAGTCACCACTGCCTCTTGACGCTCAACATGTTTAATTAGATTTAGTTATGCCAGTGTATTATTCAATAAAGAAGCAAAGCCCTGCTTCTACCAGGAACAGACATGGTGCACTGCAAGGCATGCTAAGCTTTTTATGTGAAAGAGTTCAGCACCAGTAAGACCACAGGCTGAAGGTCCTTTTTAAGGGGCCATACATTTGCAAGTTAATATAATTAATACATTGTATTTACAAAGCACCAATATATTGTGCAATGATTTACAAGGTTCATGCTTGTCCAATAGGGTCCTTTTGGACCCTTTGTGTACAACCTATGATTATATAGCAAATTGCTGTTGTGTGGCAAGGGGGAGGCAAATTGCACTGTGAGCAACCAGGTTTGCATGGGGCTGCAGCACTGGTGCATACCTTCAATCAACATCTTTGAAGGCAAAAGGGACTTGTCACTTTTGTGAACCACAATGCAATTTGCTGCGGGTAGGTATGTGCAAAAACCAATTCCCAACCTTTCCAATGCACAAGTGGAAGAGGTTGGGATCACAGTTAAGCTCGCAGCAGAACACTCCCGCTTACCACGGGTCTGAAATAGTCCGAACTGTCCCTCAAATGGACTTGCAAACTACATGTAGCAGGTAAATGGCTACACTGTGTGTCATGGTTGGGATAGTAAATTAGTTTGCATAGTGACTGCATTAAGCTAAAACCCACTTCTTTAAAGTGTTGCAGAATAAAACTTTGGCTGTCATTAGGAAGAACTATCGTGCCAACATATGTCTCTGTTCTGCTTTGAAGCCACAAAGCACAACACTTTTAACAATTCATAATTCTCTCTGACCAGTGTCCAAAAAAAGTATTGTTTTGGTTAAAAGTTTAATTGTAAAGCAATTATTGGTGTCAAGACTAGAGACCACAGTTCCTTCATAACAGAATATTTGGTTTCAGCTGAAACTAGTTAAGAGGGTTTAAAGATCAAAAGCTGTCATAGTTTTTTAGAGGGAAGCTTCTTAGCTAGTAATACAACAGGCTTTGTAATAGGAAGTGGCAAGCAACACTAATATGAGAGAAGGGGTCTCTTAAGATGCTAAGCAAGAACAGATGGGAGTTTTAAATGCAAGGCTAACATAAACTGTTCCATATTCCAGATTTCCTGTGACAGTGGTCAACATTATCACATCTTAAATACACCCACTGTAATAACAATTTGTAAACACAGGACTTTATTTTCAATTAATAAAAAAATGATTTGCGGAAAAGAAAACTGTCCCCCTTTGTCATGACAGGTTTATTTCTCACTGAGCAACTGTCAGATTAAAGCCGCAGCTTGTAAATTCCAGAGCTACAAAGTCCTCCATGTACCTGGTTTTTAGAGATGTCATTTCTATAGCTTAGCAAATCATATTGGCCAAAAGACAACGGAATTCAGCTTTAACTGCTTGAAGCTTAAACTAATCTGAAGTTTCCATGCTTTGTTTTCCAAGGATTGTAAGAGATTATGAAACTCATTGCCTGGAAGATAGTTAATTGTTTGTTTTTTTTTCAAGGACTTTACTGATTAGCTTTATGGACCAGTATGCATTGCCATTTCATGGTTTTATATTAAAACAGACAGCTGTATCTATATATACAACTTAAAATGTATATCAGGTTTATTTTGTATCCTAGCGCTGCTCTACTTATGTCTTAATGAAGAAAGATTCATCCAAGGCAAGGCTTTCTTCTTACCCGTGACAACTATACTAAGTGTTAACCAAAGCAGCAGTGGTCCAAGCATGTGTAGTTTTTTTTTTTTTTCTTCTTCTTTTGAGTCTCTCAAAGATAGTAATTGTAAAAATTCTCTAGTAAGTAACAATTGTAGCAGTATTGGAGAATCGCTTGTAAAAATATCAAGGTCTTGTATATAGTGTTACTGGTCCCGGGATCCATACAGATATGATTTTAAGGGCAAGTGGTAATGTTGGTGAAGAGTATGGAGGCACCAATTTAACATCACATTCCTAAATGAAAACATATTTAACATAACCTCTAGTTAATCTCCTGGTTCCCTAATCCTGCCCAAAAACAGAATGTACAGAAAGTTTACAGGGAACATTTTTGCTAGTTGTCTGCATTTTAACTTCATGTAATAAAGCCAAGGTTGGTACTAGGCAGCTATAACAAATAAAAGGTAAAAGTTCAACTTGCAAATTAAATGGCTGTAATAAAAAAGCAGTTTTTGATATATAAAATTACAATTTGCTTTCACAGCACAAAACTAAAAAGGCAATTGGTGATTTAGATACAAAAGTTTATGCAGACACTGTTAAACCTATTTTTACATTCTGTTATGCTTGGCCATGTGTTTTCTTTATACAAACCATGATCTCATCATTACTCAACTAGATACAAGTGAAGCCATCAAAGTGCACTACAGGAGAATTGCAAGTGTTTAATGCCAAACAAATGTTTGTAGCAAACAGCTGTATTACCACTGATTCTAATTTACTCAGCAGGATTTCCCTTTCATTTCTTAAGTGAGATTAATGTCATGTATAGTATATACAGAGCTTCTGACCTCTGGCTAAATAATGAGTTCTTAACTCTATTGTGCAATGCTTTGGGTAGCTAATGAGCCAGAAGCAGGATGCATTAAAAATCGGGCTTAACCTCCAGTAGACGCATGTGGTGCACTTACTGGTCCTACAGTCGTAGTTTGTTGTAACTGTTGTATAGACTTGTGTACCAAAAAACAAAGTAACTTCTCAAAACAGCACAGTTCAAGGGTATTCCTAAGAGTGTGAAAGACCTGATGCCCTTTTGGCTGGAGAAGAAAAAAATTAGCAAAATGATGAGTGTTGACAAATTGCCCTAACAGTGAGGGGTTAAATGTAATTCTTGCATTATACATGCTTTTCTGCATAAAGAGTTGTTTTAATATAGTCAGTGACTACTTGGCAACATGCAACTGTTAAGCAACCTATGTATAACCTAAAAAATATGTAAAACCTAAATGGTGAAAAAAGTAAAGGGGATAAGTAGTAACTAATGTACTTTTAATGATCAGGAGTTCAGTAGAGTATAAAATATACAACATTTATACTAAGTGTAGGGTTCAAGAATATGTAATGAGTGCAGGGTTGTAAAACATGATTTCAAGGCTCTGGCATGCAATCCACATCAATCGCAGGGCTCGGTAGAACACAAGTCATGATGCACGGAATGCAGGAAGCAAAAGTGTATATGTGAAGAATAAAGGGCTCAGGAGTTAATAAGCCTCCAAAAAAGATCTTCTCCTTAGTACCCGCCAGCACAGTACAGATCTTACTGTTCCTAAAATAAATTCAGCCCAACAAACCTCAGATTCGGGGAGCAGTGTTTGAGTGAGAAGAGATTCTTGCCTTAGCGGTGTTTAGTGCTCAAGGAGGCTCTGGTCACTCAACTGCTCCTGTCTTTTATTTATGTTCTGACAATGGGCACATGTGGCCGCTACATTGTCTAGTGAAATGTGCAAGCAGCTTTTGTGTGTCCCACTGTAAAACAAATTCAGGGTTCTCATTTTAAGTTGGCTATAAATTTACCTTGTTTGACCAATTAGGTTACTGTTGGTTATTTAGGTTATGAAAGTAATCTTATAATATAAGGGTATTAAAAGACATAATTTTTCAAGCTGTTGTTTGATAGCCGTTTTAACATTGGTATTGGTTCATATTGTGACAATAACCAGTGTATGGTTCAAAGAAAGCTGTAATAATTAGTGATATTGGTCTAATATGTTCACTTTTCTATATAATAAATACTTTACTATCCGTTGTGCATATGCTTTTCATAGCTCTGTTTTTTTCTAAATGTAATATACATCCATTAGTTGACTTCATGGTTTTTTAAATTACTTCTGTTAATAAAGTCAAAATATTTCTATGAGCAGAGCATATATGAAATAGATTTATGTGAAGGGAAGAAAATAAAATGCAGGATATCATAACCCCTTACTGAGCAATTTCATATTATGGGCCTAAGGAAAACCCTGGTAAAAGAATCTAATTTCATGTAAGAAATGGAACCATACCTGGTACAATTATCTCCTAATCCTCATAGCTGGGACTGGAAGTAAGGCTTTTACATGTCCTGTTTAATTTCTTTCTATTCATTTACTAAAATAAAATATAGTAAGATGAAAGAGACAAACCAGTACCACGTAAAATACTATGTATTGCTACCACCATATGCTACATACTCAAACAATAATATATGTATTTATTTAAATTAAGTATTATGCAATATATGAATTAAAGTAGATTTAAAATGTTTTTTAGTGTTATATAATTTATTTTTATGAAATGTTTGTGCATTTTATACTGTTTTATATAGCGATTTATAGTCCTTTCCTTCCAGAAAAGGTCAATCAACAAATTCAAATAGATAGCTTGCAGTCTGGTGTTTCCTGTAAATTAAAGTGGGTATCATTCCTCATAATTTTTTTTATTTATTTTTTTTTTTTTCCCTCCATGCCAAATTTAGATAGTAGTTTTTTATTTCTTCCAAAAACTTTCAGTCAGGTTAATTAGTTTCTCCACCCCTAAAACATTGACCTAAGACTATGGTAGGGACAATAAATTGAGCCCCTTTGAGGGACTAGTAGTAACATGACTATGGGCTTTGTACAGCGCTGCATAATATGATGGTGCTATATAAATACTGTGTATTAATAATGTAAACCTGTCCCAGTGACATATCTAGACATGCTAGATGAACGATTTTTAAAATTAGCAATTCAACAAGTGGTTTTTTTTTTGTATTTTTGTACTAGGTTGGCAAACAGATCCAAGAAGCGGCAGGAAGGAGCAATCTGAAAAGAGTGACTCTTGAATTAGGAGGAAAGAGCCCTAACATTATTTTTGCAGATGCAGATCGTAAGTAGATATTTAGTGGAGACAGCTCATACTGGGGTGGGCCTAAATGTTTAGGATCTAAAGCAGTTAAATATATTATTGTATTACTTTCATGATACAGGAAATAAGGCAGGTAACCTCTGTTGCTGTATGGTTATCATTCCTTAAACATCTTTTCATCTATTATCCATTGTCCTCTTTCTGATGCATAGTGGTCATTCTATCAGCACTTTTCCATGTTTTGTAAACTTAGTGACTGCTTTATTAGGATATCTTTTTAGTATTCAGCCATGTCTGACACAACAATCAATGGTTAAAGATAAAAGATCAAGATCAAGTCGCATATCCTTTCGATTATGTTTAACAAAACTGAACCTTTCAAAAGCGGTCACCAGGTATTTGGTGTTACAATTGCAGGCTGTGTTGCTGCTGCAATGCAGGTTGAGGTTTCTGCGTTGGTGTTTGGATGGTCATTGTTTATCCTAAACCATATCTTTATGTATCGAGTTTTAGTGGCCACCATACATTTTGGGGGATTGAGTAGCTATTCAGCTGTCTAACTGCAGATCTGGCCAGAGTTTAAATTTGTTCCTAAACTCCATTAATGAGCAGATAACTCTATCCTCTGAACCTGTAGTGTAGACTGAAAAATAGGCAACTTTGGTGTTTCTTTCACAAAGCAACTTTATATTTCTGAACCCCTTTGATTTATATTTCTGTCTTTCAGTGGACTATGCTGTGGAACAGGCACACCAAGGTGTCTTCTTCAACCAAGGACAATGCTGCACTGCAGGCTCCCGAACATTTGTTGAAGACTCAATTTATGATGAATTTGTCCGGAAAAGTGTTGAACTTGCAAAGAGGAGGGTAGTTGGTAGCCCTTTTGATCCAACTACAGAACAAGGCCCACAGGTATTAGGAAAATCATAAAACAGCAGCTTGCAGCAAGTATAAATATATTACTCCTTGTAATAAATATAAGACTCCTTATTCTATGACAGGCATTGATTGTAGCCTGATGATAAAATTTATATATATTACTAGATATCATATTTTAGAAGTCTTCACTGACTATAAAAATGTAAGCTTGTAACCAACCAATAAAAGTCTATTATTAAATATGTGGGTCAATTAAGATCTGACATGGATTAAGCTGATTCACAGGTAGTGGATACTGGCAAATACCCCAAGACCACCCCAGATCTGGGGCTGGGGGATATCAGACCCGTGTGAACACACAAGCCTTCTGCTAAGGTGATACCAACCCACATACTTTTCAGCAATGAATGGGCATGTGTGGGTGTTATTTGTCTTTTATATGTGTAAGGTTGCCTAATCCATTTACTGTATAGTAGAAGTTTACTATTACTTCAGTGAGGACTAGGGAAAGGTAATAAGCTGTTTCCCTTAAATTCTAATGCCTTCTATGAGGTGATTAGCATCCCTCTTCATCATTTTGGCTGGCATATTTTTTTTTTTTATTTTTTTTGACCCTTCTTAAACACCAATGCATTTCTGGAGTGAATAAAGACAGTTGGTATAGCCTGGTGTTGACCAAGACTTGTTAACACAAAATGCCTTTTTTTGTTTTTTTTTGTTTTTCTACAGCCTTCTATTAATGAGATATATATTTTTCTTTCAGACGGATAAGAAGCAATACAATAAAATCTTGGAACTGATTCAGAATGGCATTGCGGAAGGTGCAAAATTAGAATGTGGTGGCAAACCATTGGGAAGGAAAGGACTCTTCATAGAGCCAACCGTCTTTTCCAATGTGATGGATGACATGAGAATCGCTAAAGAGGAGGTAAAGATTGACAACTCACAAGAATAGCAATGCATGCATTTCTGGGATCCCATATCTTCTGAATTGTCACTAGAGCAGTGTTTTTTCAACCAGGGTTGCTAGGGGATCCTTGAATGATGAGCAATTTGTGTCAGATTTACTTACACTGATGGTGATTTGGCCATTTGTAAGAGTGTCTTTTTTTTTTTTTTTTTTTTGACAGTTGGTCCTTTTGACCAACAGGCTAATATACTGTGCGCTACAGATAGTAATTATTGAAATGGATTCCTGAAGATCTTAAGCTATTTAAATTGTTCCCCCATGTTAAAAAGGTGAAGAAACACTGCTCTAGCAGATCCAAAATTGTTTTTTATTCATTCTTTTTTTTGTTTGCTTTTCTAAACAAGAAATGTACATTGTAAAAGTATTCTTTAAACAAAAACACTTTCTTTCAGATTTTTGGGCCCGTCCAACAAATACTAAGGTTTAAAACAATGGAGGAAGCAATAGAAAGAGCCAACAATTCAGACTTTGGACTGGTTGCAGCTGTATTCACCAATGACATTAACAAAGCCCTTACCGTGTCTTCTGCAATGCAGGCTGGAACAGTGTGGTAAGAAAAACAGATTTTTTTTTTTTCCCCAGATTTTATATAGTTCTGTTTTCATTGTAATTGTACATTATAGTTTCAAAATCAAACCTTCCAAAAATATTAAACATCATTTAGGTTTAAATTATTATAAATATTATTTCAAGCTATTGAAAATCTTAAATACTTTTATTTATAATAACTTTGCAATTTTACAGTATTGTGCTTTTTAACATGTATTCTTTTAAAAAAAAATAAAAGCCATATTGGTATATTCTGCCTCTGGGCATTTCTTTAAATACAGATCAATATGACCCTGTCTAAGTTCATGAAAATACTTTATTAGCAATGAAGCCTAATTAAAACACAAATGACGTCAGCTTTACTTATTAGCTTCACAACAATTTATGCCGCTTATATAGCCCAAGGAGCTATATAACAACAACCATAAACTGAATTTTATAGTTAATGTGCAAAGAAATTTTAGCAGAACCTCAAAATGAAAAATGGAGCCCCTTGAAACTGTAAGGATCATACTCCGCTCTCCTAAAAGGAATTAACAATGAACTTAGGTCCTAGTTATCTCTGAGGACTATAGAACCTTTTTCCTCTATATGTTGGAGAAGAACAGGCTTCAGTAATACTCACAACTATTGCAGTTGCTGGAAATTCTATGCTCATTATTTGGCTTCTTTCTTTTCTTCCTCGTTTCATTCGTCAGTAATCTTGATCAGCTGGGCAGGGAAGTCCCGGCACTTGTAGAGGAAGCCAGTTGCATCATGGCAATCAAAAGTGAACTGCTCAGCAAATTTTGACAGCTGGGATGGCGATCGGGCAAGTAGGAATTTTGCAGAAGGGGACATCACCTGTCCCTTTCTGCATTAAAGCCCTGTCTGATGCCAAATTTTTAAATTGGAACTTGAGGTAAAATACTTGTGTATTTGAGCATAGTGTACAATTTTAGAAAATAATTATTTAATAGAATTCAAACACTTGACAAAAGAACACAAATGGCATAAACTGAAGAAGGTAATCAAAGAGAGGAGATCCAAGTATAATGCAATAAACAGAAAAGGTGTCAGAAGGAAGAAAAAAATTAGAAGTCTGATTTGAATAATTGAATCATTGCAGGCCTTGTGATGTTTGTTAGAATTATTGTATTGACAAGGCAAGCATGTACAAAAGGGAGGCCAGCCTTGTATGTGTGAGTTAACACTTTACAAACTTTTAATGGCTACCACTTTATACTCTTCTTAAAGAGTAATATTTAATTCCGGCAGAATTATGACTGTTTACGGTTAGTGCTAAACAATACATCTAGAGCACAGGGAATATTAGCCACTGACAAATTGCAAATTCTATATTTTTTTAATGTGAATTTGTTATTTTCCTCTTTTTTTTGCAGGATAAATTGTTACAATGCTTTAAATGCTCAAAGCCCATTTGGTGGATACAAAATGTCTGGAAATGGAAGAGAAATGTAAGTCTACCTATTGGTTCACAAAGTTCCTTGCATCAAGCCATCATGTTTACATATGAGTTACATGGCTTAACATTTTTAGCAAAGACATGTTTTTTAACATTGTATTTTGCTGCCATGTCGCTCCATAAAAAATAGTTTATTAATGTTTCCTGGGCCCTGATCTTTACAACTATTTTGGGAGTCAAATTTCACATGTCAAAGTTTGACAGTACCTCTTTAATGGGGTATTTAGAAAAATAAATATACAGAGTATATTTCACAAAGTCAAAACTTGTATAAAGAGGCTACAATGGCAGTATCCATTCCCAAACGTAAGCGGCAGATTTAACTTTGGGTCAATTAAGCTAACTTACCCAAGGGCAGCATAGAACACATATGTCCAGTAATATGAGTTTCAATCACACAGATATAACTAAAAATATAAAAACTAAATAACTAAAACCATAAAAAATTTCCTGTCTAGTGGTAACCACAGGGATTTTGCTAACTTCACTAGTCAGAAAATCTACATTTTATGACTTTCTGGTTTAGGCGTCTGTTACCCAAGTGTTACCCAATGGTTTTAGAAAACTTTTTTTTTTTTTTTTTACTTTTACATTGGATTTATTTAGAAGATGTATGAATACTGGAGAATGTATATGTAGTATCATTTTCAAAGTTGTTGTGTCAATGGAAACCTTTATGTTGCAAAATCTTGTATTTGTACCCACTTAATATTAGAGCCATATTGTTTGGCCAGTATGTTGGCACAATTGTTTGGCAAGTCTTGTCAGTCCTACATTTTGCACCAGGCAATCAGAAAGCAATCCAATGATTTTAACATAATCATACGCGAAGGGAATAATTACACATTTCTTTTCTCTTTTCAAGGGGTGAATATGGGCTGCGGGAATACACAGAAGCAAAGACCGTGACCATAAAGATCCCACAGAAGAACTCCTAAGAATTTTTAAAAAGTCAGCATACTACGATAAAGATGACCATTGCTCGCTAAAAGGAACTAAGATGTTGGCACTTCATAACACTTTACTGATGCTGACTGGACCAAAAGTTAGGATGCATCTAGTGACCAGCTTTTTTTTTTTTTTTTTGTAAAAAATCTGCCACACATTCTGTCAAGTTCATTCAGACCACTACTCAGGAACAGAAATCATTATACAATGACCTCTTTATGCTGTTTCTGTATCTACCAGTTAAAATTTGGACAATGTGTAATAGCCAGTCTTAGGTCTTTTAATATACTTTAGTTAATATATAAGGGAGCCAAATTACTGCCATCTACAATAGATGAACTCTGTTTTAAGATATTAATTTTTTTTTTTTTCGCTTATCTGTTTGGTGATAGGTCTTCTAGCTCTTTGATGTATCTAATATATTTGGTATTCTCTGCTAGCATGTTGATCAATGGTCACCTTAAAAATGCAGTCTTCCAGATTTTGCCACTTTTGACTAAGTTTATTCTTATGAGTATTACAATGGTGAGTTTTAAAGCCAGACAACTTATCCTATTTATTATTAAAGTCCTAAACTTTAATGTCATCTAGCCAATATTTTTAAACGGGATTTTAATTTTAAGATTTTTATTACAAATTATGGTTTTAAAATGAATAAGGAGGGCAGGGTTTTCTCTAGTAGTTCTGTTCTTGATTACTTTAAAGGCTCTATGTTGGTCATAGAATTCTAAATGATATATTAAAGCTTCCATTACTGGCTTTATTGCTCAATAAAAAGGACACTAGATAAATCAAGCAGATGTTTCATTTTTTTGGACATTTAAATGTTTACTTGAAAAATGGCTAATAAAATCTGGAAGAGTTCTGTTTTTTTAAGAGGTTCCATTATGCAGCATTGTAGGAAACCCTAAAAAAAAAATGCAGATTTAAATTTGCTGTACTCCTACACACAAATGCTTTTTCTTTGGACTTTGTTTAAAGTTTGTTTTAAAGTTTCTATAGGATGGGTTTTTAGCTTTGTATATATTTTCATTTTATTTTAATAGAGGCAAGGTTAGGTCTCCCTGTTCCTAATCTCTGTGCTCTAAATATGTACTGCATGAGTTTGTGTGTGTGTGTATATAAATATATATGTATTTTATTCCACGTATTTGCATTACACCACTATATAATCTGCCTTTTTCTAGTTTTAGCTGCATGCAGTTATGTGTCACAAAATACTCATTTTGTTCTCTCCATAAAAGGGATTATAAGGATTGGTAGAATGCTGCCTCCCTTCCCTAACGCCTATAATACGTTACATTTGAGAAAGATAAATTGTTAATTTTTTTTTAAAGAACCTGCTGAAGTGTGATAGCCCTATAATATGATATGGTATATCAGTTGCAGTAAAAAAATGTCTGACATCACTAGGGCTATATATGACATCACTGAGGTTGTAAGATTGAATTTACCAATATTTACAAGTCCATGAATATAATATCTAGCCCAGAAATTGGTTCACTAATGATTTTGCATACTTAAAGAATGGCGATTCTAGTAACGAAAATATATATAAAAATGTGATTTGTATCCTTGTCTAAATGCACCATCATAGAGTATTAGACATATGATAGATGCAGTGATGATTCATGCAGTCAGTCCTATGGCACACACACCATTATAGGTTAGCAATAATGTAAAAATCATTTGTAGACCTTTTTTCTTTGGTTAGAACCAATCTGGTTAACTGGAAATGCAATCAGAAGGCCCAGGGGGTATGGTATTTATGGAGGGAAGTTTTCGGATGTTAAATGTATTGGGCTGGGGAAAAAAAACTTTTATGCAAGCCACAACAAGTCCTTGATAGCCATATAATATATTATGAATGCCACACAACATTGCAAAACCATCCTGCATGCTTTTTGCTTGATCGTAATTCATGTATGTACAGCTGTTAAAATGTAAAGGATATTAATATTTTCTATTTTTTTTTTTTTTTTTTTTTTCATTAAAATTCAGTTAACTGAATCTTGGTCTGTCTGTGGTTTCTTGCAACACTTTTAGCCAATGCTTTTTATTTGTTGCAGCAAATGCAGAAACATGTACTCAGCTGTTAAGTGGGTTCTACTAGCTGCTTGCCTTATGGTGAATATTAGGCTGCAGGGCGAGCAACCACAAGTCAATATACTTTGTTTTAAACTTCCTTGTCCTTTGAAATAATTTGCATCATCATGCAGGACAAAACATGTAGGTTTATACTGCACTTGTAGGTCATATATACTCTTCAGCCTCTGCACTGGGGTTATCCTAGTGGGAGATGAAAATGTGGGTTGAGGATCTGCTTTCAAGGTGTAGAAGCCTCCACTTCCAATAGACCACCAAAACTAAATGCCTTCCAGATCATTATAAAAGTTCTATTTGTTGTAATAGCAACACAAGATTAGTATTTAACACTGCAGCATAAATTGTCTGTGAATATGTTAATGGTTCTGAAAAATACATTTGATACAAACATTGATGTTAAAGAAAAAAAAAAAACGCTGTTCTAAAGATTCTTGAACAGACTTACTTGGTAAAAGCCAAAGGTCATACCAACCTGATACTAAGCTAGATAGAATGCCTAAAGTAATTTGGCATTTAAGAAACAGACTGGTACATTCTAGGAAATTTCCTTGTGGTTTTTGGGTGTGGTAGTTACAGTCTAGTGACATGAAATGTTCCATTAGTTAGACTTTCAGAATCTCTGCTAAAAAAAAAAAAAACTAGTGGAAAACCTCAGTGACCATATTGCAGGAGAACTTAGATACTCTGTAAATATGATTAATGGTATAAGAATGTATCCACCAGGAAAACCTTCTTGTGGTTTGCATACCCTAGATCATTTTATTGATTGTTAAAAATCCATGTTTGCAAATGTCACTATTGATATCGGTGTATAGTTGTTGGTAAACTGTTCTGTATTTTATTACTGCAGATATATTTGCATTTGACACTCATTTGTACATGTGGATTTGTAGGAGTCTTTCCTTAAACAATAGTTAGTGTGGCATATTATTGCTCTAGTTCCTAATTTAGGAAAACAAAGAAATGTCAAAATACAAAAGCAGGTGAACTATAGTAATGTCACTGTTACTAAAATTTATTATAACTACTTACAATTATATCATAAAGTGTAGATGGCAAGTGATGGAGTGCTGTTCAGCCTATATTTGTTTGGAATATGCCATATTTGAGTGTCTTTACCCACTATTTTAAAATGTGAAATTTCCTTTAAATATTTGGTTCTAGTGCTTTTTACTAGCTCAGAAAGCTTTTCAGTTTGTCAACCCCACACCCATTGGGGATATACTCTCCCAATGATCCACATGCCCAACTCCATTGAAACCATTCTTTCAATGCACTGCATTACAAATCGCCAATGAGCATAAACTGCTTTGCAGTTTTGAAATAAACCGGTTTTCTATAACGTAGTATGAAATGCCACTACTGCCATACACTGACTGGCCAAAAAAGTCTCCAAGCCTGTGGGCTGGTGTTATGTGCTGGGGTTACTTGAGTTGGTCAGGACCAGGTTCAGCAACGTTATGTGCCCATAAATGAGGTCAGTTGACTTCCTGAATATACTTCATAACCATTTTTTTTATGAATGGATTTTTTTTCCTGGTGGTATGTGCATATTTAAAGATGACTACCAGGATTCATTAGGCTCAAATTGAGAGAAAGTGGTTCACGGAGTGAGACATCATTTTCACACATGTTGACCACCAGTGTCTAAACCTTCAACCCACTGACAAGCTTTGGGATGTGCTGGAGAAGACGAAGTATTGCAGTGTGTGTGATTATTTATATATATATATATATATATATATATATATATATATAAAAATAATCATCATTGCACACACTAATTTGTTGCTCAACATGGTGCAACAGCATTTCAAATTAAAAAAAAAAAAAGTTTGACTATTGTGCCACTAAAAGAATTTTTCCAGTTTTAGATATTGAGAATTTCATAATAAATATCTTCATTATGAACAGTTGCCAGGAAATGAGCGGTGGTATAAAGTATATTCAGCACATTGTTAAACTGTTTTTTTAACCTTAAAAAAAAAAAAAACACTTGAATGACATATTTTTTTTTCCATGTTACGTTCATACAGTATATCTTTTTTCCTATTTTGAAGTTGTGTAAAGTTTTGTCCATGTGCTTTGTTTGAGCTCTAAAGCTTTTCAGGATGTCCAATTTCTTTTGCATAGGGACCCTGTAGATCCAAAAAAGTAGTTATCTAAAACTGTGCAGCTCTTTTTAAGCAAAGAACATTGAACAACACAAGAAGAAAATAAAATAAAAAAACCTTGCAGAACGATCCTCCTATCCATCACTTAGTTCTGTCTGGACTTTGTCATTCTGCTGCAAAGGACTCCAGCTTTTGTCTGTATGGAGATTCTCCACCACCGCCATATTACTACTGCTAGTACTTGGCACGCTAGTAAAACCCAAAAATGAACAAATAAAAATTAACAAAAAAGCTTCCGTCAAACAGTAAAAAGGTGTCAGTAATGGGAAAACAAGTTATTAATAAAATCTAGAACTTAGAAGACTGGTAATGTTGTATGGCCATTATTCGACTAAAAATAAGCAGATCTGCAGGCAATTTCAGAACACAGTAACTCTTTGCCTATAATAATATTGTACAGAAAATCAGCACTTAACAGTAATTACAGTCAACAACAATTTCTCTAATACTCTGCTGAGAAACATGAAGCTAATAAATACAGCTATAGAATTCCAGCAGGGTTGTTTCTGGACAGATATTCTTTTCAGCACTTGGATCATTTTTCACAAGTTGTTTAGTGTTTCTTGGTGGAGTTTCAGTATTTCAGTTAGAATTGCTGAGGTTAAGTCAGAAAGAGCTAAAAAGATGGCAAATCATTGTATGGTTTTTATCCCCATAGAGCAAACAACACATAACCATGTCAATGCCAGAGAGTATTACATTGCATCACTTTAATCTTTCTGCTGTTACTCCCTCTGTTTTTCCTTTGTTTCCACAAACTTTTATTATGTTAGCAGCTGATACATTACATTCTTAAGTCAAGCAGCCCTTTATATTTTTATCAAACTGCCATGACAACTTGTGTAGCTGGTCCAAATGGAACATAGTTTTTGTTTTGTCTTTTCCATCTTATGTCCACACAATTCAAAAATAAAATTTTCAAAATGTCAGCTATTTTTTTCTACATTCCTGCATATTGCTTTTGCCACTCCCTGCAGCTTGTTCTATATAAACAGAATAAATACAAATATAGTAGCAAAGATGATTATTTTACATGGTAGAGTATATATATTCAGACTAAATTTGTCTTATCAAATATTTACGAGATAAAATGATTGGAGAATTTTTCACATCTATTTGGAAACAGTTTACATTGTAAGTTAACATTTAAAGGACAAATTACATTCACTAATCACTATTTGGCAATGTTTCTTGATCCTTTTAACTTGGAGGAAGTTTCAAGTCAAAAAGATCATTGGTATCTGTTAAACTGACTTGAGTCACACATGGCTTAAAGAATCCCTAGAAACCTACAGAGAAACCTTGGTTGAGAAACACCGCTTTAGGGAGTCAATATTTTGCATCAGGACGGTATCCTAATGACAGGTTGTGGAAATGTATGTTTGCAAGGGTAGAGCTGGGGAAAGGAGTAGTAGAAGAATATTAGTAATAGGTTAATAATAAAGTTAGTAAAACTCCATTGCTATTTTAATTAATCAAAAGATATTCAAAGATAATGCATGTACATTGTCGTACATTTAAACTATTTTTAACAAAGACACCCTTCAAAGTGTTATGGATTTTCCCAAACCCTGATACTTTTCTAAACAACTTCAAAAGGTTGCATTCAAATTTTATTTGTTCTGCATGCCTTACATTTACTTAGTGATACTGTTAGGATTTATTCCATGAGGCTTCCATTAGCTGTTGAAAGGTATATGGCGCACATCTTCTTCTTCTTCATCTTCTTCTTCTTCTTCTTCTTCTTCTTCATATGGGAGAAGGAAGATAAGATGGTAGTTAGAGGGTAGGGATGCAGGGCTGTACAATAAATAGGGGTTGCAAATGACAGACGAATACAGACAGTGATACAGGAGGAGAGGACCCTGCCCCAAGGAGTTTACAATCTAGTGGGTGGGGGAATTTCATACACAATAGGATGGGAGATATGTAGTGGTGGGAAGAAGTGATAGTTTCAAAAGACAGAAGAATATGGGTAGGCAAGTTTGAAAAAATGGGTTTAGAAAGCTCTTTTAAATGAGCAGAAAGCCAAATAGGATGGGGAAGGCCATTCAAGAGAGTTGGGGCAGCTCTGGAGAAGTCTTGTATCCGTGCGTGTGATGAGGTTATGAATGGGAAAGTCAGATTTTTAGTAGATAATTGGAGGAGCGGAGAGAGCGGCTGGGGGAGTATTTTTTTACCAGGTCAGAAATGTAAGTGGGACAAAAACTGTGGAAGGATTTGAAGGCAAAGCACAGGAGCTTGAATTTGATTCTAAGGTGAAATGGAAGCCAATGAGGAGAACTACAAAGAGATGTAGCAGAAGAGGAGCGGAGTGAAGGAAGAATGAGTCTGGTTGCAGCATTCATGATAGATTGTAGAGGGGAGAGTTGGGTTAGTGGAATACCAGAGAAGAGGAGGTTACAGTAGTCCAGACGGGAGATGATAAGAGCGTGTACAAGGAGTTTGGTGGTCTCAGGGGACAGGTGGGGGGGCGGATTTTAGAAATGTTACGTAGATGAAAGTGACAGGACCTGGAAATGTTCTGGATATGGGGGGTAAATCAGAGGGCAGAGTCAAAGGTGACACCCAGACAACGTGCCTGAGGGGAGGGACGAATAACAGTGTTGTTAACAGTTAGAAATATGTCAGGGGGAGTTTTGGAATTTGAGGGGGGGATTATGAGCAGTTCGGTTTTATCCAGGATGAGTTTCAAAAATCGATCAGACATCCATGATGAGATGGCTGACAGGCAGCATGAGACCTTAGATTTGAGTGTCATCAGCATACAGATGGTAGTGTGAGACAAAGAAGGATATGAGACTACTGAGAGAGGAGGTGTACAGAGAAAAGAGAACCGGTCCAAAGACTGACCCTTGGGAAACAACAACAGGGAAGAGAGTGGGCGAGGAGGAATTACCAGTGAAAAAACTTGAAAGGAGCGGTCAGACAGATAGGAAGCAAACCAAGAGAGAGCAGTGTCACAGATACCAATGGAGTGCATGATTTGTATTAGAAGGGGGTGATCGACAGTGTCAAAAGCAGAGGAAAGATCGGGGAGAAAGAGCAGGGAAAATTTCCCTTGAGATTTAGCTCTGATGAGGTCATTGGCCACTTTAGTAAGGGCTGTTTCAGTGGAATGGGCAGCTCTAAAACCAGACTGGAGGGGGTCAAGGAGAGAGTTGGTGCTCAGGTAATGGGTGAGTCTTTTGTAGACAAGGCGTTCAAGAACTTTGGAGACATATGGGAGAAGGAAGATAAGATGGTAGTTAGAGGGTAGGGATGGGTCCAGTGAGGGTTTCTTTAGGATAGGGAGAAATATGGCATGTTTGAAAGCTGAGGGGTATTTACCAGTAGAAAGGGAGAGGTTGAATAGTTCAGTCAGGGCAGGGGCCAGGGTGGAGGAATGGGCACGGAGTAGATCAGAGGGAATTGGGTCAAGCGGACGGGTAGTAGATGGAGATGATGGGAGAAGAGAAGAGACTTCGTCCACAGTAATAGGGCTGAGGGAGGCCAGTGATGATTTACAGGTGGAAGGGGTGGGTATGGTTGGAGTGGTCTGGTGAGCAGAGACATCATGTCTGATTTTGTCTATTTTATCTGTAAAGTAGGTGGCAATGTCTTGGGCAGAGAAGGATGTTGTTGGGGGAGCAGGTGTGGGGTTTAGGAGGGAGTCATATGTTGAGAGTAGGTTGCGTGGGTTGGAGGCTTGAGAGGAAATGACTGCGGAGAAATAATTTTGTTTGGTGACAGTGAGCTCTGTGTTAAAGCTTTGTAGCTTGGCTTTGTAGTCCTTGAAGTTAGCGCTGAGGCCAGATTTTCTCCACTTACGCTCAGCTGCACGAACAGTCTTTTGTAGCTGTTTGGTGTGAGTGTTGTGCCAGGGTCGGGGGTTGGCAGGGCGGCGCTAGCGGAAGGTGGCGGGGGCAAATTTATCCAAATCCAAGGAAAGAGAGTGGTTTAACATGGTGGCAGCTTCATCTGGGGAGGTGATTTTGGAGAGAGCGGGGGTTAGGGACGCAAGGCTGTTTGAGAAAAGGTTGTGGTCAAAGTTACGGATATTTCTCTGCCATTGACCAGGTCTGGGATGTGGCAAGGGAGGGCAAGAGTTCGATAGGTTGAAGGTGATGGGGTTGTAATCAGAAAGCAGAAGTGAACTTTTTGAATTAAAGTTTTTTTTCTATAAAGGAACGTATCCAATAAAAGCATCCTGTAGCCATGTATATGTGTTTAGAATTTGTTTTAATACTTGCTATGAATCACTACATACCATCTTTACAGTTATAAACCTAAAGTAATTATAATTACTTAGTTTGGAATTTTGTTGTAAAAAAAAATAAAAATCTTCCTTTATTGACAATTGTATGTAGAGTAAAACGCCATCAGAAGATAACAAGGTCTGCAAAGAAAACATATCAACATCTCCAACAGTCAATACAGAAATATCATTGTGAGGCCGCTGACAGTCAGCTGTTTCCTCAGACCATGTTGCTAAGGTCTCCTATGGACAAAATCTACTGTTATTGCCAAGTACCAGAAAACTATGTTTACCCTTGTAAATGCTTGCAGGTGGATAAAGGGATTTGAAGCAATATTACAGTTATGTCAGTTCATGGAAAGCAATCTCATACTCCACATTATTGCCTGTTAGACCCTAAATTACAGATAATTCACTAAGTAAAACAATATTAATTTTGGGTTATGTTTCCAAGACTGAAGAAAGGAAATGAATACTTATATGTTGCTATATAAAATGACTGTTTTCTACCACTAAAAGAGAAAAACACAGGCAAGAATAATCTGAGTTTAATTAAATTTGAATATTGCAATAGAGCATGGCAATTTTGTGTCTTTATGATGAAGTTGCAACTTCATAAAAAAATCATTTTTCTAGCATTGAACAGCTCTTTTACATAAGTCTACATCACTGGCATAATATAAGTTGAGAACTATGCAGTCTGCAGTGCCCTAAAAACCTTTTCCATATAGGCCACATGGCAGGACATAATTACTAATAGAGGCTTGGCTAAGAAATGAGTAAAATGCCATATGGGACATCAGGGTTAGAAAATAATTCTGACATGTAAAGGTTACTAGTCCCACAATATGTTTGAGGATGAGGTTTTTTGAAGTGATCAGCATCACATTGTAAGCATGGTTTTGAGAAACTAGCTTAGGAAACCTTTATTAACACAGGAAATTGCACTTGTTATTGTGAACATCAATGCCTTGCTTCAGAAGGTTCTCAAAACATAAACTCAACCATCATTGCTTCTTTGAGATTTTTACTTTGCATTCTCTCTCAGTTGTACCTTTAAGTTGAAGTCTACTTTTTCAGCACATGGGAAGTGTGGTCTATGTTCATTACACTGAATAGTCCATATAGCACTATGGCACCATTATGAGACAACTCTCAAAACTTGTAGCTACCAGGTCACCTGACTTTAAGCTTTTTCCTACCTTTACCTAGGTGTAGTGAATTGGATTTGAAATTGAATAAACATTTAATTCTCTCATTCCTTACCAAAAATTTCAGAAGCAGGGTTTCAAATAACACGTGCAATGTCCCTGGGGTTCTTTCTCCTTCTTCACATTTAGACTTGGTAGCATTACACTAAACTTCCTATAATTCTCACAAGCTAAAGTAAATATATTGATGGTCTTTGGGCTTGTGTCAATGTGAAAGGTAGTTTGCTCTCCTTCTTGTAGCCTGCATTAATCTACTACAAGTTGTTTTTGCATTCCTATTAACGGTTTCAAAAGCAGTTCTAAACATTAGTGCATTGGGACAGACCCTACACTGTTTTAGGCAGATCTTAGGAATTACTGCTGGTATGCACGTACTCCCAAATACAGTCACCTACTATCATCAGCCATAGTGGAATAGTGTAAGGAGGGGTTAACAATCCTGGAATGCTGGTTTTGGTCTCTTTGTTCTGGTTACGGAAAATTGGCACATCCCAGCCATGTGCTAGTTGATTATGAAATCAGAGACACCTTTTTCCACAACAGCTATTAGAGGTATGCCTTCTTCATTTTGGGAGTAGGTTTCCTCCTTTAACCTGTTGTTTTGGGGACAGTAAGTAAGAGTAAATCCCCCAACAGGTATACATACTTATAGTGGCTCTAACCCCACACCAAATTTAAATGTAAATAGAATATACCTGAAATTCTACTTTAAACATTATTCTTCATTGCTGCATAAAGTTAAAATATACTGTCTCTATATAGTTGTTAAACATAATCAATCATGTTTAAAGTGATGAGTTCAATATGAACAATATGTTCTTAAATTGTAAGTAAATTTAAGTAAATAGTCACATGATTCTTTAGAAGGAGAAATACTGCTGCATCCCTCATAGTTTTCTATTTCTATATTCTGTTCTCATTATATACATTGATCTTGTTCTGCTGTAAAATCAACTGTTCAGTAGGTTTTTCTCTGGATCCTGAAATACAGAGGTCAGAAAAACTCCGGCCTTTAGGACATATATGGCCTAGCCGGTAGTTTGTTCCAGCCTAATGCCCCCTGGCTGATTTGGCCTAATGCTGGCCGGCAACCCGCAGGCCTGGAGCCGCGGGTTGCCGGCGGATCGGCTAGGGGGCGTTGGGAACTACCAGAGCCAGAGCCGCCGGAGCTCCGGAGCCGCCGGAGCTCTGGTGCCGCCTCCTTGCAGTTGCTTCCCTATTTACCACGGACGGCATTGATACTTCCACCACCGCGGTAAAAGGGAAAGCTCCCTGAAGGTAAATCCCTCTCCTACGCAGTGCATATGGAGGAGTGGGATTTCACTTCGGGGGGCATTCCCTGGTAGTGTGTGGAGCCATTATGGTGAGTCTGGCCTAGTGTGCTCCCGCCCACCCCATAAATGACCTAGTGGCCATAAAACTTTGCCGACCCCTGCTGTAATACATTAGCTGTACATGAGGACTTTTGGAGAATTGGTTTCCTGATATGTTCTTCTGACTGGGTTGGTAGACATTCTTATGTCTTGGGAACTCATAGCCCTACCCAAACAGGCAATGTTACATCTGTTGGGCAGGTTAATGCTTTTTAATATCTGTGAGCAAAAAGCATGACTGCAGCATTACTTTCCAACCATAAAGCTACATAAATAACCTGGGGTAAAATAAAAAGTTGAACATTGATTTGGCTAAGCGACGTGTAGGTTGCTAGAAGTCTGAGAATGGCTTCACCAACCAAAATATTCTCTACAAGTTAAAAACTAGAGAGGATATGTTCCTTGTAATAAAGCTAAAACAATCCTTTGTTTTCATCATGCTAAAGTAACTAATGTTTAACTCAATATTATGCTAACCAAACATGCATTTTAAATACCATCTAATAATGATTATGGGTTAACCACAGGATGATTTCAGTGGTTGCATCTCATACTCCATTGTGAGCACCCATAAAACCTGAAAAACATTCCCAACCTCATTTCATGGAGGTGATCCAAATATTTGTGAACGGATGTGCTGCAGATGGACAGTCTAATGGTATAATTAGAAACAGTTCCTCCACTTTTCATATAACATGTTCAGCTGAAATATTTAGGTGTTCTATATGATATAAACAAAAAGAGTCATATCAAACATTATCACGTAAAAAAATAGCGCTCTATTAACCAGTGAGGGAATTTGTATTTTTTGGTATTGACACCTGTTTCCAGAAGCAGGAGCCCTACCAGACTTTTTCAAAATATATTATTTAATCAACGTCCACTTTAAGAATGTAAATAAGAAATAAGTTCATAAATTAATAAATAAGCATGCTGTATAATTAAACCTAATTTAAAGCCTATGTGCCATATTTTTATAGTATAGAAGCCAAGTGGAAATCACTGTCAGTTTTTTTCCTCCCCTGGTGCACAATGAGGATATTTTCCATTTACTTTTTGCCCTTGTGACATGCAAATAAATAGCTTTAAAAGTGGTTATCATCAGGACATGATTTTTTTACTTTTAATGTGTTTTTTTTGTATGCCACTTCCTGTACTAAGAGGAAGAGAGGAGAAACAAAATGTTTGGCTGGTGTTAGACTTTAAATGAAATCCACTAGTATTCTAATGTCTACATCCTGCACCATGCTCCTTTTTTACCTTACTATTAGCCCTATTCTCATCCAGCCTTAGTCTTCAGCTCTGGGAAGAAAGTCACCAGGAAATTGATTAAATTGTAGAAGAAATTCTGGAAGATCTCCAATATTTCCTGCTGATGTTATTTACTAAAGTACCAAAATAGGTATAAACATGACCTATTTTATATTGATGCCTTCACAGAAAACCTGGTTAACCATTGCAGTATTGAAGT
>NC_092859.1:126038624-126092814 GCF_032062135.1 Pyxicephalus adspersus
CACTGTCTGTATTAGTCTGTCATTTGCAATCCCTATTTAATGTACAGCGCTGCGTAATATGTTGGCGCTATATAAATCCTGTTTAATAATAAGAAATAATAATAATATGTGGATAAAGAGTAAAAGGGGATAAATAACAAGTGCAGCACACAGCAATCCTAAACATTTGATCACTATTAACTTTACTTAAGTCACACAGTACAAGATGGATTTGCTTTTGCTCTAATTTACTAAACAAGGCTTACAATACCTTTTACCACAATGACAAATTTGCTTCTAGTAGAGTTTTATACTAAAATGCAGCTTATTTTTTCTGTTCCCTGTTACATACGTTTGCTGGGATAGGAATGTGGCCAGATGTTTTGTGTGGATATGGTGGAATCCTGAATGAATGTTCTCTGCCAGTGGGTTTGAGTGGAAACTGTCCAGTCTAATCTCCTAAGGGGGAATTTATCTGTTATTAAAGCTTGGGTATATGGAGTGTATGTCTGAAATTAACTCTTTAGCTTTTGAGCCAAAATAACACAGTGAAACTGGTAAATGGAATTTAGATAATTATACTTGTACCAATTTTTTCTATATAATTTTGTAGATAAAATCCATCTGTTTGCCCATATTCACTGATTACATTGTATAGTAAATAGTTTTAAATGGATCCCAGGAACAACAAAATTTGAAAATTTCAGACTGCTACTCTATTACTCTATTCACTGGATGATTGAAGTGAATTTTTACTGGGTTTTGGGTGAACATTCTCAGCCCTATTAGTAAATGAGCCTCATGAAATGTTTTTGCAATTGATTGCTAATGTAGTGGCATCCTAATTTCTATTGAATTTTAGGATAGCCCTTCACCACCAATATTTTGTGACTTTAATTGGCATGCTATGAATAAGTATTGCCAAAGTTATATAAAAAAAAAAAATACAAATACTATTTAAGAGAAACTAAGTCTGTCTTGATTTCATGTAATCTTAACAATGCTAATCCATGTGGTACCATTAAAGTCCCATGATAATGAAGGTAAAAGGGAGTTACCATAATTTATACCATAAGAACCTAAAAAACATCTGGAACATCCCTCAATTCAGCTTGCTAGAAACCTTTGGCTAAATTGCTTTTCTTCTCGTCCACCTATTATTACACTGTATTTATATAGGGCCATCATATTACGCAGCTCTGTACAAAGTCCATAGTCATGTCACTAGCTGTCCCTCAAAGGGGCTCACAATCTAATGTCCCTACCATAGTAATACGTCCCAATTTTTTGGGAGGGTAGTCAAATACCTCAACTGAATGTTTTTGGGATGTGGGAGGAAACCCATGCAGGCATGAGGAGAAACTTCAAACTCCATACAGATGGTGGCTTGGCTTAGATTTGAACCTGGGACCTAACGCTTATACAGACCATGCATTAAGTAGCAGCTCTGTATGATGATCAACTAATATAAAATTCTTCTTAAAGATTTGTTGTGGAGATGTACAGTAAATCTCTGAACGCTAATGCTGCTTTATTATTTACAGCCACCAATCCTGGGGGTTATTATTGTATGCACTGACACTAATTCAGGGGGTAAATATTGTGTTCACTTACACCAGTCCTGGGAATAATAATTGGGGGATTATTATCACATGCTTAAACACCAATCCTAGGGGTTATTAATAACTGCACTGATACCAGTCCTGATGGTTACTAGTGTTTTCACTGACACCTATCCTGAAGGGTTGTTATTATATTGATTGACTTCAATCCTGGTGGTAATTATTGCAGTCACTGATATCAATCCAGGGCATAATTATTGCAGTCACTGATATCAATCCTGGGGATAATTATTGCAGTCACTGATATCAATCCTGGGCATAATTATTGCAGTCACTGATATCAATCCTGGGGATAAATATTGTAAGTTCAAATACTTTAAATATTAGGGCTTTTTTACTCCCACTTTCTATTCAGTGTACCCATAAACCCTATTTTGTCTAAACTTTAGACTATTAGGTAAAGAGAGAAAAGTGCCAAACTACGGCCATATGCTTTATTGACCAAGTCCATTTTCTTTGCTCTGCCCATAAGCTTCTGTCATTCTTTGCACTTACTGACCTGGAATGAAAGGGGAAATGTACGTACATCTTAATACTGCTCTCTGTAAAGTTTACATACATTTAGAATTACTGATGGACACCCTAACCTGAAATGATACAAATTTTTACTTCCCAACGGTTTTTTACAATTTGTAATTGTTTTCATTGTCGATAAATCAGCTTTTGCATTTATCTGGAGAAGCCAGCTAGAGGAAATAAACAGTTTGGAAATATAGATGGCTCTCATAGCGCCAAGTTTTTTTCTCTTGCTTGTTTGGTGATTCGGCTGGACAGATCATAAATGACATTGGGGGACAGTTACACAAACAGTAAAATTTCCCCTGCTCGTGGTTGTCTCGGGTCAAAATGTAACGTCTGTACAGTTGCCCTCCAATCAAAGCTTTTTATAGCTTTAGTGAGTTGTCATCTGAAAAAAGGGATTTCTAGAAGAATGTAATGGTTCTCAGCACAACTTCTACCTCACGCTGTTTCTTCTTTTGTTCATACAATTATTGCAATGTCAGATCACAGAATGGTGGCTTTGAAACAGACACTGGTGCAAAAATGTACACACGCCACAGCTTTACATGCTCCTTCATTGATTTTTTTTTTTTTTTAAGGACTAAATTTTTAGTCCTGAATATCTAATTTATCCTATTTCCTATTTAACAATTGTACAGTGTTTGTTGTGTTGAGCTATCAGTAATTTACAAGTAATACACTGAAATCTATTCTTTAATTGTCATTTAAACTGATTAAGCAAGGCAAGTGAAAGTTACATTTTTTTCCAGTGCAATATGGACGCATTCTAAGCAAAAACTGTCCAAAGAATAAGATTATCCATACAATGTGTTTTTAGGCCCCTCTAAGCTTCTTACTGATATAATGTGGAACTGGACAAAAAACATGGCTTAGTTTTGTATCATGCACAAGAGTGTTAGTCAAATCAGCTTTCCTATTATGCTCACATCGCTTCAAGGAAACGAATGCATGGCAGGAAAGAATATTTTACTTAAAGAAATCCAAAAAGATGAAAACGTGTTTAAGAATTTACTTTTAATATATAAGTCATGTATGTTGTGGCTGAACAGAGATGAAAATGTTACATATTTTATTTTGAGCTGCAAAATCCTCATTACTTTTCTTTTTTCACAGATTTTAGTCTCTTCATTCTAAAAATATGTATAGAAATATACCAACAAGAAAAACTTCAATATATCTTTTTGAGAAACAAAGTGATACATTGCAATAAAGAAACAATAAAGTTGGCATAATAATATGTTTTAAAATAGGAAGATGAGTAGAACAAGTCATACACACAACTCCAAAATATTTATTTGTTTTATATAAGAAAAAAGCAAGTCAACATTTATTATAATTTGAGTTGCATTAAGATTAGTTTTCAGTTGCTTCTGATCTACTCCTGGATTGCTTTGATCTGCTTTTGAGTTGTTTTTGCATTCACATTGGCTTAATGGGGAAGTGAAGAGGTTCAGACATAAATAAGAACACATATTAGTACTTAACAGCCTACATGTAACAGTTTTTGATCCTGCACAAATACTTCATATTTTGCCACCATTGTGGAAAGCCTTTGCTGTTGACAGAGTACTTTGAGATGAAGAGCTAGCCGATCCTGTGTGTTTTCATATACTGCGCTGAAGACCATTCTATTTGTTTAAGTCATCATCACAAATGACCATTATAGGACAGAGATTCCAGACGATCAAAAGAAAACTGCTTAGGATTTGCCTAAATAAATTAGGCCATTTTCGCTCCAGCGACTAAAGGGGATTTGTTTTCTTTGGAATCTGAACAGCTTTAAAATTTTGGTAACTAATAGGATGTCAGCCCACCAACAAAGTCCTGTGCACATAAAAGATTTTTAGCCTCCTAGGTAAATACATTTCTAATGATTGAACCTGTTAGAAAACAGGGTATTTGATTTAAAAAAGTTACACATTGACTTCTGAATGTTCATGCAAAAGACAAATCTGTCTCAGTATTTCACCCAACACTATATTTTGTTCAGTGTGTTCTGAACATGATTATTCATACCTGATTATCTCCAATCAATAAATACAGCATATTAGACTATAAACCAACAAAGCAAAGAAAATTGAACAGTCCACTAAAAAAGCAGCCAGCGTTGGTCTAAATTCCCCCACAATATAACAAGTTCAATACAGAGTGGAATCCCTATGTTTGATGTCAGTCGGACTACATGTGCCATATTATATATGTAAGGACTTGTCTTGATTTTTAGCTCCACCCCAATGACGAAAGTTTTGGTGAAACGCGTAGGCCAAAGCTAAACATGTTGATGTCACAAGTGAATTAGGGCTTTGATTGGATGTTTTCAGCACACACTATTGTTTTATGACAGTATGGTATTTTTATCTAGAATATAGTTATAAATAACAGTCTGAACTATCATTGGGCATTCTCCATTTTTGGAGGGACATGTCAGTCTTTTTTATCCTTAGGAATAGCAGCAATTGCTGAGACGGCTCACTGGAACATAAGTACAGCAGGTCTTGATTAATTTGAAAGGCGTAGAACTGTCTATTGTTCCAGGAGAAGGGGCAATTACTTCCTTTTGGTGGAAGCACACCTAGATTGTTGTTTTGTTTGAACAGTCTTCCTATATCTGTGAGTGCATGAGTATGTTGGATAAGGATTCCTGAAGTATAGGAAAAATAAAATTGTAGTTTTCAGTTGTGGTCTTTAAGTCTTATTGGACTAGATTTTAGATTGTTTAATTTTAACGCCACGCATTTAACATTATTAATATTATTATTAATATTATTATTATTTATTATTAAACAGTAGTTATAAAGCACCAGCATGCAGCATGGTGGCTCAGTGGTAAATTCTCTGACCTTTGCAGCCCTAGGTTTGAATCTCGGCTAGGATGATATCTGCATGGAGTTTGCAGGTTCTCCTTATGTTTTTGTGGGTTTTCCTCCAGGTACTCCAGTTTCCTCCCACATCCCAGTTAGGTCAATTGTCTTCCCCCGAAAAAATTGACCTTTGACTGTATTAAAGTCATATGACTGAGATAGAGACTTTAGATTGTGAGCCCCTTTGAGGGACAGTTAGTGACATGACCATGGACTTTGTACAGCACTGCGTAATATGATGGAGCTATATAAATACTGTGTAATAATATATTATACAGAGCTGTACATTAAATATGGGTTCCAAATGACAGACAGATACACACAGTAACACAGGAGAAGAGAGGACTCTGCGTAAAAGAACTTGGGGATTTGGGGAAAGCAGTACACAAAAGGCATTTTAGTCTATAAGCTGAACATGTAAACTGTACTGTATCTATAACATTTTTATTCCATTCAAGTTAATTGATCAAAAATATTACATATTACAGCTAGTTATAGTTTGAGGTCACGGAGATATCATCAATGTCGCCTGATAATGATATTGTGATGTTGAATAACATGCTTGAATTAGTTGTATCTTTGTAAATCTGGTAGATACACTTATTATACATAGTCATAGAGATAAATTATCCATCCAAGATTTATCCAAATTTTACCCAAAACATATACCTTATACAAACATTATACATAAATAAAAATTATACATTTTTATTTACAAAAACATATAGATTTTTTTTAATATTAGATTACATGAGTAAAAGGTAATTTATACATAGTCAAATTAAATCCAATGTGAAAAATGTGTAAATCTTGGATAAAAGTTAGACAAATTGTTGGTGAAGACCTTTATAAAAAGACACTTTTGTGTTTAAATATTGAGTGTCATATACAACAACAAGCAGCTAACTGCTGGAATATATAATGTTTTTCAACATTTCTTTCCCTTAGCAGCAGTTGTGTGATCATTACATCCTTCATCATTTTCTTTACATTTGAAAGAAAAAATGTATCCTATAATCTAATTACTATCAAGATATTATATTTGTGGAAGAGAGAGACAATAATCTATTCACTGTTCCATGTTGGAGTAGAGAGAATGTTTAGCTGGAAAGCTGTGTGTCCAGTTGGGATAAGGCCAACACTAATTTAACCTCTGGTCAAACGGTTGGGAGTTAGCTAGTTTCCTTTTTCCTCTTACATCACTCCTAAGGATTCAGACAAAAATAATATGGTCTAGATTAGATGACATTACAGGCACGAGGGAGGATAGTGTTGAAACCCCTCTGAGACAAATGATCCCCTGCAAACCAACAGCTGTAGGACTGATATAAACAACTATAATATTCATTTCCTCGTGGCTTTAATTACACAGCTAAACAGCTTTTTTTTTTGGCCTCTATTTATCTATTATGCATTTACGTACATAGCTGCAGAAGCTGCCGGTCAATAAGTGGCATAATAGACTGAGATGTTCATTCTTCATCTAATTAAAATTCCAAGTAAAGTAATTAACAACTCTCAGTTCCTTTACTATTAGCAAGTTTGAGATGCAGAAAGTATTTGCAATTTAAAGTGAATCTAAACCCCAAGAATAAATGCATATTTTGCAGCTTCTTAGTCCTTAGATCTGTTGACTGCATTAGTTTTTGCTTTCCAGGATTTGTTTTCTTCACTGAGTGATCCTTCCAGTCACACTTTTCATGTCCTAGTGTGATAAAGGTCACCAACTCTACGTTATCTATGCAGAAGCACGTTGTCACAGAATAAGAAGTTTGTTAGAACTACAGAATGTCTTTCTCTTTCTCTCTCTTCCGAAGTACATATTAAAACTTAGGGTAGTGGTGTCTTGTAATCTACCTTGTATTAAGGGGGCAATTAATTTGTTACAACTGATTGATGGTGTACCCTCCTAAAAGAGTTCTTCTGATGAAGCTTATACTGCGAAACACATCAAGAATTAAAGGGGATCTCCATTGTCTGTGTAAAATCACACTTGAAACCAACATAATTGCTGAGACTGAACATGTTTGTAGGGACTATTTTGAATACATTTTAGTTTCACATATTTGTATTTTTTCTGTACAAAGGTACCTTAAAAGTCTCGTAAACTTAGTTTTGCTGGTTGGAAAAGGAAAAAACACTATGTCTGTCAACTGACAATGGGGCAGCAATGACAGAGAGTAAAGGTAGGTATCGTTCACTAGATTTTTGGCAGTATTAGCTTTTTGCAGGAATCAAGCAGATATAGCACTTTCAAATGTATATTTACCATACCAAAAGAGAGACCCTCCACTTGAGGGTGACTTTATTTTTATTCTTTTTTCTATGCTTGCTTTCTGCACTTGTACTACTTCATATCTGATCAATAAATTAATTAAAATGATTGTATCCAGTAAGTGTTAGTCACATTAAACTCAACTTGTTCTGTAAAGTAAAATATATTCTGCTACCCATCCTGGTGGCTTCCTTTGCTTAGGAAAACACTTGGATGAATGTCAAAATGCCTTTCAACATTACAGTACACATCCAGTTTATTGTGGCTGACTATGGCTAGATTTACTATGATCTGGCTAACTGAGGACATTCATAGACATTAGTGTATAGGTGTATTTTTTCTCTGCAAGTCAATTGATCAGCCTTGCTGATTGAAAACCAATAGTGCAAAAAGAACACTTTGAATCTTGCTTGTAGAATGGTATTGTTGACTAATCAACTTTAGGTTGTTGTTAAAAAGCCCTATAAATTCCATCTCAAATTCATGGCTTCGGCTGGGGCCTTTCTGTAAAAACTAAAACACAGTTATTCATTTTAAGCAATTTAGCTCAAGTTACAAAACATAGGAGGACATAAACCAGTCCATAATGAGCAGCAGTGCTCCCGATTTTAGGCAGTATGTATAATAATCTAGTTGTTAATAATCATCATCATCAAGTAATTGTATTGACGACCTCCAACAGCTGCGGACACTCATTTGCTAAGCGGGCCTGATATTTCCTAAAGTCAGGGATCAAAACATGATTTCTGTGCAATTATCAATGTCTAGTGAGAAGTGCTATTGGTCACGTTGAGGTTTCTAACAATCTTTGGGGGGATATCAGGCACATCCAAAGATAAGCCTAAACTAAATTCGGCAAATGTGTGATATTTTACACATTTGCACAACTTTCCTATATCTTCGAAAGTTCCAACTTTCTAGCTGATCACATTGCAAATGATACCATTTTTTACAGTTTTCTTCCAGTTTTTAACAGATAGTGGAGGGGTTACAGCACCCAACACCAAGGTCTGCACACCACGCACAGCCAATACAAGGGGCCCCCATTAAACTGGATGTTCAGTGAAGTTGTTTTACGTACAATGTGTTTAGAAGAGTGTAAGCAAAAGTTAAGGAAAAAGGTACCAGAACCTAGAACCCTGACATCCTTTGACTGAAATCCCTGATAAACCACAAGTTTACTAGACTTCAAATTTATTGAAATGTTACTCTTTGATGAACTGATTATTTATTGAACTTGGAATTGTATAGTGTAGCAACCTGATAAGAAAAAAGGCCAGTTATAGCACATTGAACCTATGAAAAGTTACACTACCCTTCTCCTCTTTACTTTCCACATTTAGCCTCCTTTTACATTTTGTTGTATAAAAACCAGCGTGGACCTGCTATTTGCAGACTTGTATTGTTGCGTATCTTGCACTTGCACTATGTTTAGCTGTAGTTTCTCTATTTGTCTTCTTCTATCCACTTGTACCTGTTCTATCCCTGTTACTCTGTCCCTCATATCAGCTGCAGAACTCAATAAAACAGATACTGTATTCCATAAAAATTCACTGCAAGCCGTAAGGTAGCAAATCCTTTATCAGGCAGAGAAGACCTCTGGAATCAAATTTACATACACACATACAGCCTGCCTGCTTAATGCAAATTATCTTCTATGGGATACAGCTCTAAAAACCAAGCATTTCTATACATGTTAATCCCCACTAATTAAAATGTTTATAAGTGGTTTAACCCGTCACCAGTTTTGGCTTTGTTGTGGCTATACAAAAATACGTCTTTGCAGATTTGTCAGTACAGGCTAAAACCATATGTCAGAAGATTATTTTAGTTGTCAGTATCTGTTTCTACCATAATATGGTATTCTTGTCCCTGAGCTCCGATCGGCTGTATGTAGTGTGAGATACCCAAATATCTCCTTTCCTACTGGGACTTTCTTGCCCATTTATGTTCTGAGCTATTTGGAAGTATTTTGTAATCTGCATTCCTCCTTGGAGAGGACATTGTGATATTGGGGAAGGAACTAAAACAATGATGGAAGAACAGTTTCCCCAGTGGGTCAGTTTATGGGGCCTGAGCGTCACTCAGCATATGTGCCGTGCTGCTGGGAGCTGTATTTATATCCAGCATTCTGATTACTACATGGAATGCTGGAATGAATGGAGCATACACAGGTCTGGTTTTGCACTTCCTCCAGCTGGAAAATAAATGTTGCAGAGAGCCAGACTAATCTTGTGCATGTTTCTGGCCACGAGTGTACTAAGGTGCTCATCATGTACTGTATATATATGTACTGTCCTATGAATCTGTGTCCCATGTTGATATTGTGTTATCCATTTTTTGTCAATTTAATTGACACTGTTTAGACAGATAAATGCAATGTTAAATGCCTGCAAAAAAAAAGTAACTATCATCTGATTTACTCTATATTTTAACATTTAATCCCATTAAAATTGAAATAAAGAATTAATAGGAAAGAATCATTAATAGGAAAATTAAGCATTAGCAGGAAAAATCCTGAACCGTTCAGGACATGCATTTTGTATCAAATTGAAGCCTTATTCCACCGTGCGTAAACATCTGACAGTAATCTAGAGATCTGATAATCAATTTTTGTTTTCTTGATGTAATACAGTAGAGATATTCCCAAACACACCCAGTGTAGGCATCTTGCTGTCTCTCATGTATAGAATACCTAATATACATAAGTTCTTTTTATTATTTTTTACAGCCGCCACTCAAATGTAATGCTGATACATCAGGTGTAGAGAGGGGAATTGCTACAACACACATTTAAAGAAGTAGGTCCATGCATTCCCCACATAGGGAGCTTTCTGGAATTTGGAAACATTGGATTTCATAGCATGACCAGGGTACGCCATTGTAAATGGAGAAAATGAGAACAATATAAAAGGTCTGTGCTCCACATAACTTTTGATTCCATGCTTTCTATCTATGGAGATGGAAATTATGATCTCTCTGCTGCATCCAAATATTCTCTTCCAAGAAGCAGGCAGTCCTTGATTTAGCTTAGCTTGAAAAGAAAGCACATGTCCCTGTACCAAAAGTGGGAGCAAGAAAGGCATTAAGAATCCTCTATGTGTGCAATCTGATTTCTACATTTGCCAACCAGGAATCACATAAGATCGCATAAGGTCCTGGGCAAAGCCGAGTTCCTGAAATATGCTTTCACTTTTTATGTTTGTTCTACTATTGCTGTTTAATTAGCGGGAATAGAACTGCAAAGAAACTGCAGTTTTTATTTGGATGTATATATTGTTTTTTTTTATTATTATTATTATCCTGTATAATCTTCCCCTAATAACCCATTCCACTTCTGTACATCAACATACTTTTTAAGCACACCTGAAAAGGTATCATAATAATGTGAAAAGGATATAAAACTTTATAATTTTAATATAGATTTATATATAAAAAAGTATATTTTAAACAATTTTAGTCCTGATTATAATAAACAAAACTGTAAAAGCGATCAGGTCCTTTTCTTACTATTCAAATCACCAACTCTGTGGGAGAAAGTAATATGGAGATTTGCATTGTGATAAAAAGCACAGTGCCTGGATTATAGAAATGATTAACATGGTCATACTCACACTAATACACCCAGAAAATATTATCATAAAGTGACCTAGAATATCCTTTCCATTTCAACTCAATGATAAACATCCAACCAACAAATGAGTTAAATTGTTTGAGTTGAGTTTTTGAGTTTTTTCAGATTGATATTGATAGATTGTGCATTTTGATAGGGCTGAGATATATATATATATATATATATATATATATATATATATATACTACAAGTCAGGCTAAAGACTGTCATTTCACAATGTGCTCAGTCATTTCATAATAACTGTGTTCGTAGGCTGCTGGTTCTTTCCTGTTTATGCAGAGGACACTGACAGTTCTTTTCAGGAGAAGGTTAACGATTGTTGTGTTTTCTTGTACTTACAGTCTACATTGCATGCTCTGTTATCCATGAAAATGTTGGTGTGTCTGTGGTTTCCTGCATTGCATGGCGTGACATGCTTGTGTATGGATTTTGTAAATATTATCTTCAAAAGTACTAACTGTGAAAAGTGCTGTTTAGTAAAACTATCACAATGAAGGGTGGTTTGCATTTATTAACTTTGCTTCATCGCCCAATAGATATTATATTATACATGGATGTCATTTTAAGGAAAAATTATTTATTTATGGATATGTAGACTACCTTGAAAGAAGTTTTTACTTACAAAATAAAGTATAATAAAAATGCACCAGATGGTTTATCTATATATCTAGCCGGGGCTATTATTTATTGTCCCAATGATAACAGTTTGACCAAACAGGATGATGGGTTCTCCCTAAAAGCAGACATAAGTACTTTTTTGTAGTTGGGAAAGCTAGAACCTCAGGTTTCTATATCTGAGCCCTAATACAGATTTTACAACACTGTCTTTCTAGTAAAAATGTGTTGGTAGAAAAATTTTCAGTTCAGTTCTAGGCCTGCTTAGCGGAACCGTTCCAAAAATTCTGGATTCAAAATATATTGCATCAAAATAGGGGGGGAAATTCTTGTGATTAGTTCTGGTGTTTTGAGAGTAACTTCGGCAATCAAATGCAATAAATGACTGAGGAACTTTGAGTTTATTACCAAAAAAGTGGGAAAATATCAATCATTGCTTCCCATGCCATCATCAGTTGTGGATTGGCCTTTTTTTCCTTTTTTTGCAGAAGGTCAGTTTCACACTGTCAAATGTTGTCAAATGTTTATCTGTTCAGATGCTTTTTTGCATTTTGAAAGTATTTATAATATTGTATAATAACTACAATGTTGTTTGTTATACCTGTAACCTATGGTATTGCAATGCTTGAATTATTGTCTTTTTTTCTGCCTTTCTTATTTTGTAAACCCCAATAAATCAATTCAAAAAGGGGTACAATAGTTACAGTGATGTGGATGGGTCATTTCATGCAGGCTGTGGGCAATATTCTAAAAATGCTAATCTTTCAATTTGCAGGTTTTTAGGTTGCCTTTTCACAACAATGAAACAATGAAATAACAACCCCACTGAAATCAAGGCAGTTAGATTAGTAGTAAGATGCAGACTACCAGAAGCCAATGCTGCTCAATTTTTGGAATGAACCTGGTCAAGGATTGAAAACATTTGCTAGGAAATACCAAATGCTTTTGAAGAAATCTATTACAGGTTTGCTGGATTATCCATATCTTCCTCAGCCCTTCAGAGAGCTTTAATAAATCAGGTCCAATGTGTACCAATGCCAGCAGAATGCAGTGGTAGTGATGACCTTGCCTACCATAAGTTCCTATGCAAGTACAATAACACTAAGCTCCCTATTTCCCATAGCAGCATAAATTAGAAGTTTCTGACTAAAGCATGTTATCCCTATCATGCTATCTCTATCTTTGTAGCAGAATTTTGATAGAATGTCAACAATGTAGTTGGTCACTCTAAAAAAGTTATAAAGCAATACGACAATAGGTCAGGGTAGGCAATCATGCAACTTGTTACTATCATATGCAACTTAACATCAAAAAACCTTTCTTTTTAACTTTTCATTGAGAGCAGGACATTGTTTGAAAATGTTTAGAATACAGTTATATGTTTTTTTGTAGTATTGTGTTTTTATCTGCCTGCAGTCAAAGATATTTAATGTTGAAAATGTTTTACAGTGACATGATGGTGTGAACAGATATTATGAAAAGTTTGTTTATCTACTTATCAACATTGGATATATAAATTGTATACTAAATGTTATTCTTTGCTGCAAAATATTCATTTATCCTTTGCCAAGAACATGTTAAATATCATACACAGATGGGTTTGTTCAGTTGTCTGGGTTGAAAGGTGATAAATGTTTAAAATTCCCCAAAACATCTTGGGCTCTGCCTAGACCAGGGTCTTTCCTGTGGATCCATCCTGAGAGGGCACTAATGCCTAATAGCCTGCTATTATCAGGTAATTTTCTGTAAAGATTGTTTACAAGGAAATATTTAAACAAAAGTTGCATACTTGCGGGACAAAAAAACTTTCTTTTAGCCACTCCGAATCTCAGTATTTGACAACAGCTTTTTCATGCATTTGAGTGTAGTTGAGGTTGAGGTACTTCCTCCAGAGAAGAAAAAGCAACCACACAGTCTGAAGTGACTTGTTGCTTTCAGGATATAGCTGTGATCCACTTGAACTGCAGCCATATCCAAATATCCACAAAATGTTTCTCAACTGCTCCCATTCAGCTGAACACCACGGGCTGACATGTTCCTTACTGCATCTTCTGTGCTGGCAACTATCTATATAGAGCTCTGAGGTAGTTGTTGCTGCTGTATTAAAACAATAAGGACCTACTGCATAAAATGAAGGTACCTTTGACTCTATCAATGGATAAAAAGCCTGATCCAAACTATTCAGAGAAGAAAAGATCCATTGCAAAAACATTACCACATGCAAAAGAGCCATCACCTAGAACTGCATTAAACCAGCACCAATATAAACACAGCAATAAATCTATATTCCCTGTACAGATACTCCTTCCTTACCGACAAGTTCCATTTCTGCCACCTGGTTGTTATCCCCCCTAGAGTTCTAATTCTGTCTGTATTTCCACGCAAAAAGCATTACATTGTAGGCCTCTAATTCTTAGGCATAACTCACCGAAATATGTCCAAAAAGTAATAAATTTAATAATAAACTTTAAATAAATTAAAAAAAATCTGTTAAAATAAAAAATTGTGATACATGTAAAATAACTGTACAGTAGCATACATAATATATATATATATTATAAATATATAAATATTATATCAAGATTTCTTTGTATTGAACTCAATACAACTATTTTGTATTGAATTCAATACAAAATTATTTGAATCTCCCGCAGCTCCTCCCACCCGCACTGATGCATGAACTAATGTTACCGGGAAACCTCAGTAAACGTCTCTGCATTCGCCGGCTGGAGATCGAAGGGAGAAGACATGTCTCAGGACCTTCGGGGACCAGCAGGTTGCTGGGGGATGACAACTGAGTAAGATAAATTGTTTTTTTAATCCTTTTTGTGACCCTGAGTGTGACTCAGGATTACCATTTATTGCATGGGAAATCCACCCCGAGTCACATTAGGGATTACCGCTAGGGGGGTTAAGCAACTTTGTCGTTAAGCGAGGAGCATAGGATAGACCCGTTCTGCAGAGTTGTAAAAACGTGCAGCGCCTGTCAGGGATCATGGAGAATCAGAAAAGAAGACATAGGAGGGCCAGAAGACAGAGAAGACGCTGTGTGGATGTACACTGTATAGTTTTGTACAGTGTACTTGTTGTAAGTGCGGGTGGTCGGTACACAGGTAAGTTGTAAATTGAGGAATACCTGTATAAACTATTAGAGAGACTGACTAGATTGACTACAGTGTATTTTTCATGTCATAGTTACATAGTCAGTTAGGTTGAAAAAAGACATAAGTCCATCAAGTTCAACCACTAGGGAAATAAACATACCAGATATAAAAACCCTATAGACGTAGTTGATCCAGAGGAAGGAAAAAACCCCTGGTCCAATTTTTTCCAACAGGGGAAAAAATCCTTCCTGTTCCCGTGAGGCAGTTGGATGTTTCCTGGAGCAACGGTTTATGTTATGTCTAAGCACTGCACATTGGTTCTTAGACCAGTAAAGGTCCAGCAGACCACACTATAGTTTGGATGCTCATCAAAGAGTAAAGCAAAATTCACACAGCTGGAACACAAGGAAAAATCTGGTGAAACTCTGGACTGAAGGCCCTGTAGTAGACCCCCTCCTAGAGAACTTTTTCAACAATGGGTCCTGGAAATGATTTTGAGCAAGGACACCATGTTCATGGTGTTTGTATGTGCCACTCACGTTTGAGAGTCTATTAGTAGTGTTTAATTTCTAAAAATATATGGATGAGTTAAATGTGTGCATCCTTCCTATGCATGACAGTAACATTAAACTGTAGCTCTTTTAGGTACAATGGTTTATGTAAATAGTTTAAATGTTCTTTGTAGAGCATTGCAAACAAGTGTCAACATTTTAAAAGTTATTAAACTATACAAATAGGACCATATAACATAAGAAATCCAGCCTTGATTCATTTATCCTTTTTATGCAGTATAGCATACAATATGTTTTCTTTAAAAAAAAGGACTCAGTGTACAATAACATAGTATTAAAATCCACATATCCTCAATGTTTTTACAATTGCTATATGAAACTTTTGAGTGTTCTTTGTATTCTTCCGTATGGAAGTTATTCCTATCATAGGACTATTTAGCATCTCAGTAGACTAAAAGTTTTCCTGGGGGTGTCTTAAAAAAAGGACTTCTCTTCATTGTAGAGGATTCGAGTGTGTTTGTCTGCTTATTATGCTTCCATCTGCTGCCCTTGCAGAAACATAGAAGCTCCCGAAAGATTTACAAAACAAGTTGATATATACAATGGCCACAGGATTTAAATTAATTTTCATCTTCTAGCTGGTTTAGCGGAAAAAACTTTGCAACACCTTCGTTATTTAACATGTCGATATGTTTGACATCTGTAGCAGAAATATGGGCAGTTGTACACATATTGGATTTCTAAAAGTCATTTTTCAAACATCTGTTTGGAAGTGTTAAGGTCCTGCTGAAAAACCTCACACAGCTGTAGGCAAACAGCCATATCTGGAATACAAATAGTTTATGCAAACAACCTAGAAAGACTCCCCAGCCCAGTATTGTACCACATATATATTTGTTTATATGTAGAATGATAAGAAATATTAGACATTTTCATCTCTACAACCGGCGCCATCAGTCTCCTAATTTAATAACATGGCTCTACATGAAAGGACAATGTTGTTTGTAAAAATACCAAAAATATGGATTTGTCTAGCTATAGAAAAAAATAAAGGTAAACTATTATTTTCTACATTTTCCCATAATGCACAATACTTTATGAGTGTTATTTTAATAATGATGATGCATAAGTACCGGTATTCTTTCAATGTATTAGTATTAAAATGGTACTTTCTTTATTTCGTTTTTTTTTTAATATAGTTTTATTGATTTTAAGCAAATAAAATACCATACAAAAGACAAAATACAAAAGAAAAACACCAACACAATGGAACCAAACAAAGGTACATGAACTGTTCTTATAGTCATGGCATACAAAAACATGAACCATAAAAAAATATAATCATAACAGACAGGGGGCCCTTTTGGCGCCCCTAACTCCTACTCGTGCATGAGCAGTGAACCTCCAGTGCTGCACCGCTCATGTGCCAAAAATATGAGAAATATAATATAGAGATGCCAATTTGGAAATATAATTGGTACCCATATACAAATCATCACAACACAAACAAACAAGCCCGATACTAGAAGTTGGGGAAGGGAAGGGGGGGGAGATAAATTAACTGACAAGACAAGTTCATGTCTCTAGGTACAATGCACAGTAAGCCCTAAAAGAAATAAATCACTAATTTCATGAGGTAAGTACAAAACTGGGGGGAATCTTTAAACCCTTCCAAAGTCGTCTTGAACTGTTCCAACCTGTCATCATCCTCTGCTACTAGTTGTTCCTGGCGGTGGATTTTTTCAACTTCCGTGAACCAATCTTTAGAAGACGGAGTCCTTACCTGCTTCCGATAACCATATCATAGACAGAAGAGTCACTCTGGGACTATTGCGTACGTCAGAGCCAACACATTCATTATACACCCTAATAATTGTTTCCCAAAAACGGCAACTGGCCGGGCACTCCCACTATACATGTAACATGGAACCCCTCTGAGTATGGCAACGCCAACATCTGAGTGTTCCGGGTCTATACCGTGGTGATCCACCAGGCTAAGGTACCACGAGACAAGATCTTATAGTTAGTTTCTTGAGCTCTGCAGGTGAGAGTAAGTTTGTGTGTAAGGGTAAATGACTTGTCCCAGTCATCTGCTGCCACTGATGTGCCCACTTCCATTTCCCAACATCGGGTATATGTGGGGACACCTGCAGTGGCTTCGTGATTGAGCATTCCATAAAGAGTGAAACTTACATGAGTGGGAGGAGTGGGAAACTGCAACAGTACCTCAAATTCCGTCGGGCTTCAGTATAATACAGGGAGATCTGAGAACGTAGAGATGTATGAGTGTATTTGCCTATATGCAAGGAAATTCTATTCGGTATCTGTGACTGGAGGGAGGACATGGGTGGGATGCGACCATTATGCAGAATGTTACCTAAATAGCGGTGTTCGGTGGCAGACCAGATTAGAAAATCTACTGCATGCATTGTTGGGGGGAAGGCCGGATTGTCAAAGAGTGGTGTCATGGGGCCTGGGCTTGTCGAAATTTTCCCTCTTTTGATGAGGTTGTCCCAAAATCGTAGAAGATTGGACGTGGGACCGGGTATAGACGTGTTTGTGGCAAGGAGCTGGCGATCTATCCATGGGAGGGAATTGAAACCCTCTGGGGAGAAGGATTCCTCCAGGAGGACCCAGCTCTTTCTTTCTTTATGGTGGAACCAATCAATCAATCGTACCAGTACTGAGGCCCTATAGTACAGCATTATATCTGGGACCCCCACCCCACCCATCTGTTTAGCTTTTGCCAAAATACAACAAGCTATGTGAGAACGCCTAGCTATCCACAAAAAAAGATCTGAAGAGAATGGATTTTCCATAGATATGCAGTTGGTAGGTAAATAGGCACAGTTTGAAACGTGTATAATAGACGGGGCAGAACATCCAGTTTTAACGTGTTAATCCTTGCAAACCAAGAAAGGGGTAAGGAATTATAATTCTGTAAGTCAGAGTGCAATTTACTGTACAACGGGGTGTAATTATGGGAAAACAATATGGAGGGATCTGAGGTAATGATTATGCCTAAATATTTAATTTCTTCTTCACATATTCTAAAGGAAGTGTTTACACTAATGGAAGCTTCGTGCCCAGCATTCAAAGATTCATTGTGTACCTCAGATTTGAAAAAATAACTTTGAAATTACTAAAGGCACTACATTTCTCAAATTCTTTCAATACAGAGGGGATGGTAATATGTGGGGAGGGGATATATAACAGGGGATCATCAGCGTATAAAGATAATTTGTAGTGACACTCACCCACTTGAACCCCTCTAATATCTGGGTTATTCCGTAGATAACTACTGCCAAATGTTCCATAACCAGAGTGTAAAACGGGAGATAACGGGCAACCTTGCCTGGTGCCATTCAATATCCGAAAAGACTCAGATAAAGAACCATTAACTCTCACCCTAGCTGATGGTGAGGAGTATAAGGCTGCTATCCTCGAGATCATGCCAGTACCTAGGCCCACCAGACTTAGAGCTTCATACATCATGGACCAGTTGACCCTGTCAAACTCCTTCTCAGCGTCAACTGAAAGGAGGCACATGGGGATCTTGGATGCCTTGGCATGTTGGATTATTAGGAGAATAGTTTTGAGGGTGTTATCTCTTGCCTCTTGCCCCTGGATAAATCCCTTTATTTCTTTTTTATATTATCTTTAGACTTTTAAATAATATTAAATATAGGCAACACATTTATTATAACTAATAATATATTATATTATTATAACTACTATTTTCAGACTATCTATTTTTTTAGAGCACTGTACTATAGAAATCTGCATTATGGTGGACAGTGTATGCTAAAAACATTTGAAACTGAGCAGCAGTAAAATGCAGAAAAGGTGAGAAGCAGCGGGGGGTTGTTTTTCAAGTAATGCTGTGCCCAGTTTATGGATATTATTGTATAACATGAACATATACTTAACAAAGACTAAATTAGTTTTACACCAAACTCTCACTGACCTCTGCAGCTGCAAACTCCATGGATTTATCCTTCAGGTGTCACTTAACCAACTCCTGCAATGGAAACGAAAATATAAGACAAGGGATTGCTTTTTGATCTCCTTTCATGTACCTACTATACCACTGAATGCTTGCTGAACTTCTTTAAGGCATAGTTACATGCACCACTAACCGTGAAGGGAAGACCATGTAGTCACCCCACAAATATAAGTGCAGGAACAAAATTTTGATGTTTATAAAGATAAACTAAATTTGTTTTGTTACAAGAAATAAAATGAAGTAAAACATGACCTTGATTTACTCTACACAAGTCCTCTTTTGGGGCTCAACCCTCCATGTGACCCCATAAAGCTAGTCCCTAGAATCCCCAGACAGTGGTATAAGCACCTGAAGAAGCATTCTGCAAATCTGCATTGAAGAAGCAAAAAGAATTAGCATTACCTCACATGTAACTGCATGCCCGGATAAGTAACTAAAGAAGAGGCTTTGGCTAGACATGACGTTGAAGTTGTACTTTAAACTGCAAATCTAACAATACAAGACAGAGGATAATCTCTAGTAACACACAAAGCATTATTACATTTACAGACCATGTTACTCAAAGCTGAATTTTAAAGTGGAAACCTAATAAAGCACTTCCCCTGTTTGAACAAATGAAAAATAAATAATAATAAATAAATAATGACAAATATTAATTTTATATTATAGACTCCTGCTGCAGGGTATCTTGTAGCACACATAATAGTATTGGTATAACTCTTTAGGGGAGTCAAACATTCAGCCCATGTTAGCAGTACATGTCCCTGGATAGTAAGCAATTCTTTGAATTGTCTTTGTTTTGCCTTCAACCGGGTTCTTAGATGTAGCTGCATTATTTTTTGAGAAATGAATAGAAATGTAAGAAAAGAGAGACCCGTAGCCATAAGAATTAGGCGCAGGGTCACATGACCAGGTGCGAGGCCTAGCCCAGAGCTTTTAAGGGGTTAAGAAAAAGGTAGTGTTGCTAGAGGGGGCTGGGCTAGTATACAACATGGGGTAGGAGGAGATTAAGAATGGGAGATGTTAAAAGGGCTGGATGATAGTGAGAGGCCCTCTTTTGGAAAGAAAAAGTTTCCCACCCACCCTCCCTCTTATGTTTAGGTAGAGTTGAGAGTTGGGTTCGTTTTAGCGGTTGGGGTCTTGGAAGGCAGGGATTCAGTGTATTGGAAAAGTGGTGGATTTTGGCAGGGGGGATCCCCTTTGGTGGGGTCTCCCCCTTTATGGTGAACGGATGATTATGGCTCCTAAAGGCAGTGCTGGGCAGCTAGGGGCCAAGGTGGAGATGTTGGAAGAGTTCAATTCTTGTTGGGTGGGATTTTGCCTTCTGAGACCTGCAGCTTGGTTGTTTGGGTGTATAATTGGGAGTTTGATAACATTATGGATACTGTTGTAATGGTTATGTATTATTAAAAGGGGAATTAAGTTGTTGGTTCATTAAGCTATATTCAATGTAATATGTTAACATTATATAATCCCGTTTTAATAATATTTATATTAATAACGGAGTGTTGTGTTAATTTATGTTAATGTATGCTTATCAATGTGTAAAATGTAATTTTATTTGGCATTTATTTTATTTGGATATTTGTTTGTTAATTATTTGGAAAGTTAACTTTATTTAATGGTGTTTTAAATAAACGGCTGCTTGCCAGCCAATTTAAAATCCAAGATTTTGTGTTGGGGTATTTAATGGGGGGGAGTGGCTGGTAAGCAGGGGGAGGTTTGGAAGTAGGCGGTAGTTATGACAATGGTGTTTATAAAGGATGGGCTAGAAGGTCCGAGCTACCCTGGTCATGACAAGGCTTTTCTGGCAAGAGCATCTTGCATTTTCTGTATGCTGAAAATGTTGTAAAATGAAAACCAATTCAATAATCACATACAAGGCTGATAAACTGAAGCATCATTTATTTTTGTATTTGGGGTTAGATTTACAGAATTACTGGGTAAGCTGAGCTGGCCTGCACATGTAATTGTGAGACAGCCATGTTTTTACGTTTTATTCAGGGATTTTCAGTTTAACAATCTGTTTTGTTTTAAAGCATTTCTCTACATCAGTGGCTGAGCATATGTGATATTTATACATGAGACAGATATATTTAATAACTAAAGACATTCTAAAAGGTATATTTATAAAGCAGTGATTGTGATATTCAGCAAATATTCACTGCAAGTAAATCTTCTAGTTGCATGTTTTAAATTACAGTGAATGATTAACAACATGTGAATTTTTTTTAGGAATGTCACTATTCCTGAGTTATAAATAGGCCATTAAGTGTAGACCAATGCCTGTGCTGATTTTTTTAAATTGTGTATATTCTGAAAAAATTTTTGTTCCTTTGAAATAAATGTTATGAACTGAAACATCTTATGTTGTCTGTTGGATTGAAGATATTCAGGACTGGAGTGGAATAGTTAACTCCTACTAGTATACAAAAGATGTACTCTGAAAAAAAGGATAGTTGTCTGACTCCTTCTCTTTTAGAACACCACAAATTTTATAAATATGTGGATGTAGAAATGTGCATGTGGGAGCAACACGGAGTTGATCAAAGAACAGTAACAAAGTGTAACTAGTAAGCTTTCTGTTCACTGAAGTCAAACCATCAATGATGGTTGCAATGGGTTTCTGCACTTTGTATTTGCACAGCTTTGCATATGCCCATGCCCTCGGCTCTTTAATTACTGGTCTTTTGCATTATATGCCCATTTTACATACAAATGATCTAGGACCCTTGAAATTATTTTTTAGGTCTTCCTTAGTGGGAAACCCATACTAAAATCAACAACCAAATTGGTGGCCAGTAGAAAGAATGTCCTCCTTACTGTGGTGCCAAGAATAACATTAGACAACTAAAAATATAATTAGAGTTTTGCCGCTTCCTCTGTAATGATGACCCCAAAACTATGCAGGCATCAGTATAAAAAGCAGTCAATCAGTTCAAGGAACCTCCTGAAACCTCTGGAGGAGCCCTGGGGTTCCACAGAACCTAGCTTGATAATGGCTGCTCTAGAGAAATAGTTCAGATTTGTTGACAGCAGAAAAAAGAACTTGGGTGGCAATAATCATGTCTAAAATAACTAAGTTACCCAGACATCTGTAATTTATGAAGACATATTTTAAGCAATATACCACTGTACAAGAAGAAGAAAAAAACGTCTGATCCATGCGATGTATTGTGAACATGCTCTGAAGCTGTGGACATGTAATCATTGCCAGATCATGGCCCCAACTATTCAAAGTCTGCAGGCATTTAAGACTACAAATGTTGAGCCTTTTCTTAGTATTCCCAATTTTTTGGATTAGGAGCAAATAACGTGACTGAATTTACTATGTGTTCCAACTGGCTGGATTTCTTGATGTGTCTCAAGGAGTAAGTAAATCTAGATTAAGCCTCTGAATGAGGTGGGCTTTCTACAACTGTGCATAAATTATGGGCAATCGGCAGCTGTTTTTTGGCAACTAACTTATTATATATAAAGTGAAATAATGCTTCAAGAATTAAGAAAAGCTGATTAAACATTTATGGATTTATTTTAGGATTTGTCATTTAGAGTATGTTTTCCTTTCATTTTATTCAGTTGTGTTACCTAACAATTATTTTGCATATTTTAAAATCAGAACTGAATAAAACACAGTTGTCTTAATTGTAGCCCTCATGTATATTTTAGTTATGATGAAACACATATTTGTTATTTATAAAATGGCAATTATCTTCTGCAGCTATAAGAAGTTAAGATGTTACAGATTTGCCACCAGAAAAGGATATTGGGTTCATTGGGTAATATGAGGTACAATGTACCTGGAAAAAGCAAAGCTTAAATATTTGTAAAATCTGAAATAATATATATTGTAGCTTACTTTATATTAGAAATGTAGAAAAACCTGCACAACCTGCAAGGTCATATAGTATTATACAGAAAAAAGTTGCTCAGTAAAACTTGTACTGGATTTCTTGGCAACCCAAATGAGACAGGGCAGATTACTCACCTCATGATCCTACTGGAATGAAATGGTCTATGGTTCAAAAAAGCTAATAATCACTGATATTCTACATAGTAACATCGTCAAGTCAGGTTGAAAAAAAGACATAAATCCATTAAGTTCAACCACTAGGGAAATAAACATATCCCAGATAAAAAACTCTATAAGACATAGTTGGTCCAGAGGAAGGCAAAAAAAACCCTGGTACAATTTGCTTTAACAGGGGAAAAAAATCCTTCCTGATTCCATTAGGCAATGGGATGTTCCATGGATCAACACTTACTGTTATTTTTACTTTAAATCCTTAATATCCAGGTATATTCTGTGCTTCTAGAAACATCCATTTTTTCTTAAAGCAATCTATAGTAGTTGCTGAAACTACTTCCTGAGGGAGCTGATTCCACATTTTCACAGACCTTACAGTGAAGAATCCCAGGGCTTAAAATTCTTTTTCTCCACATGAGGAATATTTCATTCTAGTGTGAAAAATAGTTAATTTTCATATTTAGCTTTTTGACATAACTCCTAAATTGCAAGCCCGTCAGCCCTGTGTACAGCACTGTGTAATATGTTGGCGCTATATAAATTCTGTATTATTATTATTATTATTAATAATAATAATAATAATAATAATAATGTGCACTTACAAAGTGTAGGCGTTGGGAGCATGTAATGCTCAAAGTGCATGGGTCAAACATGTGTAAGTCACAGTATGCAGGGGACAGAATATATATTTTACTATGAAATAAATGTATTTTGAAAAAAAAAATCCTCCCAAAAAATGTACTAACAACTTTCAGATACAAAAGCACAAGAAAAACATATTTCTTCCTATGTGCCCCTTGGCTGTCATATGACACATTGGTGCCTAGGTTGGTGCCTCTAAGAGGAGCCTAGAGGTTCCTTTAGCTCTACACTAATAGGCGGCCAGCAGATGGGTGCTGTTTCAAATGGATAAGCCACTAAATGAAATAAATTGGCAGGCGGTTGTATATGTAGCACTATAACATCTGTGGCACATCAAACTTGTACAGTAAATATAATTACCCGATATATGTAACAGCTGTAGATACAATTGTTATCTTTATTATGTAGTTTGCAGATTCCTTGTGCAATGTCAGGTGTCTTTTAATAATTACAATTATGAAACCATTAGAGATTAAAGCAATCTGCTCAGTGTGGTCTTGATATCTAGGACTGGAGACAGCTCTTGTGGCTGCCCAGAATATAGTCTACAAAAAGCTGAATTATATAGTTTGTTGTGGCACCAAGAGATAACAATGAATGGACAGACCTTTCATCAAAGTACAGCTCTGACATCAGTTATTCAAGAGCTGCTGCAGCTGGGTTTAGTTTTTTTTTCACACCATACTGTTTTTTGGTTATTTTGTGGTCAATAATGAACGATGAAATAGAATATTTGTTATGTGGATGAGGTGGGCTTTTTTGCCATATAAAACTAGTTTAGTAGATGCCTGCTGGACTTTATTAAGGAATAAGAGGTATCTACTCAGTATATCTCTAAATAGGGAACTTGTTCAACCATGATTCCCACATGCAGCATCATTTTGAAACTAGATATGAGTAAATTTCCCATTTTCTAATAGTTCCTCTGCTCTGCTCCTGTTTTCCGACTAACTGGATTCAGATACGCTACATTTCCAGATATGTTTCCCTTTCTTTATTTTTCTCCACCCAAAAAAAACATTTTGGCACAACAAGCATATGGGCTGTTATCCTCATTACACAAAGGCTGAAAAGCACAGAATCATTTGCTGTTGCACAGAACTGATTTTGCAATAGCGATACAGCAACCCGGCCGACAGACCTAACCTGATTCTGATGAACACTGTTACCATTTAACCTATGATAAAACTGATGTTGGGCAACAGAATTGTGTTTTATTGTTCTGCTACTATTGTAGTATTCTTATTGTGTAATGCTGAAGGAGATTAGCAACAAAGAGATGAAAAAAGGTGAAAACAATATTTTATTTCAAATTTAAATTTTTAGAAGTCATCCAGTTGGGCTTTAGTTCCACTTTATTTAGTAAGTAGTAACACAATAACAAGACTTTCTCGCAGTCCACTCTTGCACCACAGAACTACAACAAACCTATGTCCAATCCCCTTGAAATAACAGCAACATCTTGCATTCCCTTCTAGGCCTCATGGACGCTATAACCAGGATTCACACAGCTTTCATCAGTATACAAATACACTGTGTACAATACAAAACAAATGCCTGCAAATGTACTTACCTTGTATAATCCAGTAACAGGATCAAAGTGCCTAATGAAATCTACAGTATCTGCAATCAATAAGAACAACAATTGATAAGAATATATTTTGCACCAGCATTACAGCATGAATTAAAGTAAATCATAAGTTGGCACAGGATATATATTTTGCACTATTTACAGAAAAAGCCAAGTATTTTATTAAATAAGTTTTCCTCTCCTCTATACTGTCTTACTGACTTTGATAGTCACATTTATTTTTTGTTCTTTAAGTTTATTTACTGAACATATCCCCCTCTGGAAAATGAAAGACATTGGCATGGGCAGTTACCAACAGCAACACTTTTCTACCCACCATTTTTTTCCCACAGACATTTGATCCAGATGGAGGATGGTGTTTGTTTTCTTTTCACAGCTAATAAGGGTGCCAGGATCTGAATGTGCAGTTTGCAGGTTGTGGGAGCCTGCATGTCCCTGTTTTCTATCCGCCGTCATCTATGAACTTGTGAGAATCATTTTATAAATTATGGGAAACTTGAAGACTGCTGGCGGGATACTCTGTGCCATGCTTTTTCCTGTTAATCTGCAATATTGCAAGTTTTTTAAGACTTCTGAACAAGTGTTGTGTAATTAAATCACTCTACTAGCAAAAACAATGCTCTGTAAAATGAAGGCTTAAATTAAATGCAGATGCCTGGGATCTCTTAAACTAACTGGGCAAATATTCATACATTTTATATGGAATAAAAGTCAGATATACAGATGGTAACTTTAACAATGAAGTATTCTGTAGTGTTATCTATCTAAAAAAATATATATCCAATGAAATGGCTTTATTCCAATTTTTAGTTTTAAAGACAGATATTACCTAAACTGACTCACATTTCAGATTTGCCTATACACCAGTGGGATAAATTGTAGTCTAGTTCCTTATATATACATAAACAGCAAGAGTTTCATGCTGAATGCACATCTCAAAGGCTTTCCCAGGGCTAGAACTATTAGTGTTAGCTGGATTCCCAAGCTATTTATTCATTGTACATTAAGGATCCATTTGGGGAGTGTGCTACCATCATATGGATTGTAATGGCGACAGCAGTTGAGCGAAACCAATGGGAATATCTGGTCACTAAAGCCTTCAAGAGACATAAACAAACAGAATGTGATTCAGTTGGGCAGTTACATTTTTCCTTTGGCTTTGAACCCTTTTAAGTCTAGAGGTTATTAAAGCCTAGATTGCTCAGCCAAACTAAACAGAATCAGTATCCATTATATCATTTGGTTAAACCTCTAAAACTAATTTACCTACCTAAATAATATCTCCATATTATAAGATAATTAACAAAACATATTAAAGCTAAGCAGATGCATACGTTCATATATAGGCTGTAGTGGCCTTTATTGGCTGAAATTTTGTTTTTTCTGAATAAACTCGTTAACTTTTATGTGCTGAATATATCATGGTTGACTCTGATTGGTTCTTGATTGTTGAAAGTTGTTGAATCTGTTGAGTTTGATAGCTTGCAACTGTGCAAAGTATCTGTTGGAAAGAAGTGGAGGCATAGATTTTGGGTATCCAAACAGTATTGTGAGCAAGGAGTTAAAAAGTATGACTGGTTCCTTACAATTTTTTTAACATAGGAAGCCATAAGAGAAATCTCCTTGACAGTGCACAGGCAGATTTTTTTTTTCATTTCAACAATTTCTTTGCCCAGTTTTTAAAATCCGGTTTGATTTGTAATGACATTCAAATAAATCTTTCGTTTTACAGTACATGGCCTCTTATGGTGACGTTCTTCTATGAGAAAGTGACCACCACAGAACCTCCATGTGACTAACAAAATTTCTCTGGGAAGCATATTTTAAACTTGAAACATCTCTTCTTCCACACATCTTGTAAGATTACTGGTTTGGCGGCTATCTTTTAGCAGCCTCTGGGCACTGAATGTTTTGCATGCTTTTCTCACTGGCAAATCAAATTCATAAAATTTTATTAATGAACAACACAAGCTTTTCCTTGGGAACAGCAATTTACTTCAGCAATGGAGAGTTCATGGCTGAATTATATTTAGCATTTCACTTTTAATGAAAGTGTACATGCCATATACATTCACATTTCTTTTTACATTTATAAATATCAAGCATTTACTGGCCACTACTCTAAAGAAAGGTCACACATAAGGGTTCTTCCTCCTGGTCTCTGGTAAGATGGCAATGGCAGTCCAGCAATGAGCTAAGATACTTTCATGCTGTGGGTCAGTCAGAACCCTGGTGTGAGTGAATAGATATGTGTATTATTGTCCCTCGGACAGGGTTCGAGGTTCCAAACTTCTACCAAGTATTACATCCTTTCACAATAGATTTATCCAGCATGTCTATCTTGCTCACCTCGGTTGTGATATTGCTTTCTGTTGTGGTCTAAAACCTGCAGAATCAAATTTTTAAAAAAAACATCTGCCCCTATGCTTGCCAAATGCAAAATGCATTTTCAGTTCTTATAGTACACTACAGTAAATGTATTCACATTTCCAAATACAGAGGCCAGGCTAGCACAGAAATGCACAAACTGAAGTACAGCTTTATATCAATTGCTCTTATATAGTATAGATGGCATTCATTTACCTAACATTACTTTAAACATTTACCTTCTAGTTGTCTGTTAAATAATTTTTAAAATGTACTTTTTGTCATCAATCATAATCACCTTGAGTCACCGGATCAAACGCAATCTTAAAAGAAAGCCAAGGTGTACGTGGAGTACTTACAAAGTACTTACCTTTGTAACAACAAAAATATTTGTTCATATTGCACTTTTAAAAACATTTAGTGGGGATAATATTCATCTACCAATAAATTATCCATCCATTATCCATGCACCCAATGCACCAAAAGTATCAAAAGCAATACATACCAGTTCAGCAGTGAATATTGGTGCAAAAAATTGTGTTGCCTAAAACACCTGATCTATAATAGGTGTCATGCTTCTTCAAAATCCTCATCATAAGAATAAGGTAAAATCAGTATTGTCTCTACTAAGCCTATCTACAACTAGTACTTGGCCAGGATAGGACTATCATTTCAGAAAAAATAGATTACCTATTCTCAAAAAGCAAAGACATCCTGTCTCTTAGCTAATACCTAAAACTAATTTTATCTAAACAGTACCCCGAGTCTGCCTTTTGCTCTCTATTCCTCAGAAATATAGCAGTGCAGCCCTGTTCATTTAGAGTTATAGAGATCATTAAGGCATATCCTTCTTAATCATCATTCATTTTGAATTTTTGAAATAAATTGTTGAATTGTTGAAGTCAGAAAACATTATTATTTGTGGTATAGGTTTCTGTGTTTATAGTAAATATTGTTTAGTATTGTAATGAAAATTATTTGTTGACAAATGACATATAATATAACCTCATTTATTAAGGCTCACCATGACGGGAGAATATAGACCATGATGAATCTGGGTGATCTAGTATACTTGGATTTGTTTGCTGGATTACCCAAGTTCAATCCTAGTTTGCTGGATCATCAAGATTCTCCCATATTGGTCTATATTTATCAGTCTTGGAGAGCTTCAATAAATCTGGCTAATTGTGTGACTTTCAAAAACTATCTTGGGTGTTCCACATGCCAAAGTACTTCTTCTTTCCACCCCTCCTCTGTCACCTAGTGTCTTCCACATTTATTTACTTGCCAGCCCTACCGTAGACAAATGGGGATTCTCTACTGTACTGGTGTCTTGAGGTGCTAATCTTCTTGTCCTAAGCTTTTTGTTACCAGTGTTTAGCATATACATGAACTTGTTTCTGATAAGCCCCCCATGCAGGAGACCAATATCTGTCCTGTTACATGGCAGGGGTTCTCAGCAGTATCTTGTCACCTTTGGAAGGCTTCCTGGATGAAGGTGTGGAAGGCTGTTATGGCAAGATGCTTTCAGCTGTGTTGTACCCTACTGAGCACAGCATGAACAAGAATGTTGAACACCCAGGCCTGTGTGATTTGTGTTTGTCTTGCAAGTCATGTTTTAATGTACAAATATTCGTGGCTATTGTTCTATACATACCCTGTTAGAATTTTCAAAGTGTACTAGGAGTCAGTGTGTTATGCTAAGTAGGCACCAAATTGACTAATCTCTTTTAACTAACCTAATCTCATGTACTTATGGCACTGAATCTACTTTAATCACTACATTACAACTCTGCTATAACTAGCACTACACTACCAGTTCTGGATGAATAAACATTATTAGCTAGCTACATAAGGCTTAAGGGATTAGTTCATCCAAATTGTGAATTGAAGTTTTGTGAAGATTATTGTTATTATTTATTATTAACTAGTATTTATATAGCGCTGACATTACGCAGCGCTTTACAAATGCCATAGTCATGTCACATATGTCTTTAATACAGTCTAAGGTCAATTTTTTGGGAGGAAGCCAATTCATCTAACCATATGTTTTTCCTACTGCATGTGGGAAGAAACCAGAGTACCAGGAGCAAACCCATGCAAACACAGGGAGAACATGCAAACTTCATGCATATAGTGTCCTGGCCGAAATGTGAAATGAGGACCTAGCGCTGCAAAGGCCAGAGTGCTAACCTCTAAGCCAGTGCTAATATATAAGGCAGCACTGTACATTAAATAGGAGTTACAAATGACAGACAGATAGAAAAAATATTGCAAGAAGAGGAAAGGACCCTTTTCTTATAATGTAAGAGGTGAGGGAAAGATGATGGTGGATGCCCTATGGGTTTCTCTGAGTTTCATTGTGGGAGGTTTACTGTCTACCTATGACTTTTGTATGGGTATAGAGTGAATTAGATATTTGAGATCTGTGCTTAATTGAGGAATAGAAGTTTCTTTGGGGAAAAAATTGACTTACATATTCAACAAACATTTCAAAATTCACAAATGCAGTATAGGTTTCTGTGTTTATAGTAAATATTGTTTAGTATTGTAATGAAAATTATTTGTTGACAAATGACATATAATATAACCTCATTTATTAGAAGAGGAAAGGACCCTTTTCTTATAATGTAAGAGGTGAGGGAAAGATGATGGTGGATGCCCTATGGGTTTCTCTGAATTTCATTGTGGGAGGTTTACTGTCTACCTATGACTTTTGTATGGGTATAGAGTGAATTAGATATTTGAGATATGTGCTTAATTGAGGAATAGAAGTTTCTTTGGGGAAAAAAATTGACTTACATATTCAATAAACATTTCAAAATTCACAAATGCAGTAATTTATTGTAACCAATTTAATTTCACTCAGTTTGGTTGGTTGATAGGGACCACTGCTAATACAAATGTGCAAATATGGGAATATTATTTTGCAGTATACGGAGGTGAACTGGGCAGGGATAATAACAATGTATAACATTTCATTAAAACATTTAAAGCTCACTAGAGAAAGTTACAAACTCACATATTTCCTGTAGGATCAATGGGCATTTTTGCACTTATGGAACAGATCACAGGATAAAACACTTCTAATGGAAGATTTAACAAACCAAAAGAGAGATAATGCAAGAAATGTATTCAATAAAGCACATGATGACATTAATTAACTTTCTTTTTCATAGCAACAGCCTGGTGTCTTTGATTCTGGTGGTGGTAATGCACCAAACCTGAGACATGATCACATAAGTTCTGTATTCGCCATCAAAAATGGAGATCTGGAAGCACTGCATAACATTTTATATATATAACATGTTATATAATATGTTATATGAACAATTGGAAGATAATAGTAAAAATAATGAGGAACATTCAGCATGCATTCAAATTTAAGGCAAGCCAACTTTTCCCTGGGAGGAAGCCCTTACTGGGGTTATATATAATGTAAAATAACATTTTTATTGTTACAGAATCAAGGGGATAGTGGGCAAATTGGCAAACCATTAGCATTTCTCTAAGACTGATTCAAGGAAGAAAATGACACCACCTTGTTAGATTTGTTTATTAAACTGCTTTAGTTTTCTCAATATTAGGCCAGCACAGCCTGCAGTATTTATAGACATCTTTGTTTATTTCATTTTCTATTGCACAGTATCTAGACCAGTGTTCATTTTTTAACATAGGAGAACACTTGAAATAACATTCAGGTCTAAGGGAACCCCTGCTATACTTACTATGTGTAAGATCATTGGTGTCATTTAAATTGACCTGAGAGGTATAAATTGCTTATGGTTCAAAGAACCCCTAGCAAACTCTGGGGAAATCCTAGGGTTTAAGGAACCCTGATTGAGAAACACTGGTTAAGATAAACACTTCATCAACCTGGGTCCCTCTGTCTAGCATTGTTTAAATACAAAAATTGCTCAAGGAACCCCCAGCAACCCGTGGAGGAACCGTAGTGGAGAAACACTGATCTAGACCCATCTGATCTCTTTGGGTACTTTTAGATGCGTAATGAAGTCTGGTAAGAGTCTGGATACAAATCATTTGTGGAGTAAAACAGTAAATGCAAAGAATAATTCCAATAACAACTTCAGTAAATTCAGCAGTGTGAATTCTAAAGAGAGCAAAGTGTGAGGATATAGCTGTCCTCCTTGACAGTTTTTGGAGATACCTAGATCTGATATTGACGCACACATCTGGTCTTCTAGAGGGATTATGGGTTGACTCCACCTGCAGGTTGATTTTCCATTAACTTGCAGTATTCAATGCAGGTATTGCTTATTATTACTTCCTAAGAGGCCAGAAGCAGCTCAATTATTGTGAGCAATGATCCAAATCAGCAGCTTTGATTGTAATCACTGGTTCACTTTTGACCACTTTAACTGTTAATCTCTGTCTCTGCCATTCATTACCTGGACATTGATGCTAATCCTGTCAAAAAGTAAAGTTGGAAGTTCGAAATTTAAACACTGATCTGGACCCATCTGATCTCTTTGGGTACTTTTAGATGCCTAATGTCTGTTGAGAGTCTGGATACAAATCATTTGTGGAGTAAAACAGTAAATGCAAAGATTAATTCCCATTACAACTTCTCTAAGTTCAGCAGAGTGAATTCTAAAGAGAACAAAGTGTGAGGGTATAGCCGTCCTCCTTGAGAGTTGTTGGAAATAGCTAGATAAAATAATAAATAAAAAACATGTACTTTTCCTTTTGTTGACCAGTTTGTATTTTGTGTCTATTGGCCCTTTAACAAAAATATCCATTGCTTTACTGTATGGATAACATTAGGCTGGAAAACACCTTTTGTCAGTACCAGCACGTACCTTCCCTCTGCAGTCTACAAACATTATCTATGTCAGCATCTTCTTCCAGGTCAGAGGAGGAATTTAACCTTTGATAAACCTATTACCTATTATGTCACTTAAAGAATAATGCACAAGGGATGCAACTGTTTTCATGGATGTTACATGGAAAAATAACTGGAAATGTCGGTATCTCATATTGTTTGAAACAGTAGGCTGTTTTTTTTGGTAGTCTGTTGAAAGGTGATTTATTCATCCCTTAGTGAAGAAATTCTTTAAAAAGTAACCACAGTTTAGGAGCAGACGCCATGTGCACACTGTTATTTCACAACTAATTTAGAAATCATTGTGGTTTTATGTACTAATTATGCAGCAAAACCCCTTTACTGAGTAAAGTCTGATACTTTTTAATGATTCTCAAAGAACTGCCATTTAACAGCCCCACTGTGAACCTCCACTGACTATAAATGCAATTAGATCTACATTTGGTCAGAAAGTGTAACTGTAAATTGGCTAGAATAAAAAATTGAAGATGCAGTCATACAAAGGTATGTGTGCATGTGTACTTGTATGCAGCTCCAATATGAACTACACCTAAATGAATATTATAGATTTCTGACATTCATGCTCAATGTCAAGTTTTTTCAAGACTTATTTAGTAATTCTTACTTATTTCTTATTTAAGAACTATTTATCCCGTGTATAAGTATCTTTAGGCTACACACATAATGGCAAACTAGCAAGCTCATCTAAAGACATCTGATCATTATACAGCAAAGTATCTTTAATTCACCTACAAAAATAAAAACACTTAATAAATCCATGTAAAAAACATGTAATTTTGGGGAACATTGGGGAAGAATTATTCATTTCAATTGCTATTCTCTTATCCAGACATTACTGTTTACCCCAATCACCCTATGATAGAGCTATTGTGACAAAGTTGTTTTCATCCTGAAAACCATATTTTAATAAGTATGGAGAATTTTTAATTAGGCTACTTCTTGCCATGTGGTAAAAGTGCATCTGGAAAGAAGAAAATTGCATTAATAAATAGATTGTAAGCTCTTCTGGGCAGGGTCTTCTTCTACTCCTTTGTCACTGTCTGTAACCGTCTGTCATTTGCTACCCCTATTTAATGAACAGCACTGTGTAATATGTTGGCCCTATATAAATCCTGTTTAATATAATAATAGTAATAATATTATCTAAATACTATATATTTCAGGATTTAAATAGATAGGACACACATTAACATTTCTGGGTAGCTGTACCCAGGTGGTTGACAGCTTGCCAGCCACCACAGCCACGGTGGTCCCCAGGTAGCCAGCAGACAACCCTATTCATTTTTTTGCATGAGATGGAAAAACTCATCCAGTAGGCCTCATTTCCTGTGGTTAGGAAAGGGTAACCACACTGCTCCTGACTGGCAAATAGGAACATTGCCTAAATGTGCCAACTATCAACATTCTAAGGTCTTTTTGGAGAAACTCTAACCAACCTACCAATGTTTCTTTGCATTATTTGTAAACTAAAGTACCCTAAGAAAACCCAAAGAAACATAGGGGAAGGGTTTCCAACCATATGTTCAAAACTAATTAATTGGTACTCCCATCTTGGTTTCATTATACCAAATGAACGATTGATTAAATAATGAAAGTAATAATAATTATATAACAACTATTAAAAGCAGTAAAAATTTCAATATTTTTGCCTTCTCACTCACCACTGTAGATTTTACTAAAATTGTCATTAACATTTTGACAGAAATGAATAAATGTATGTCTCCACCATTCTACTCAACAATAAATGCCTCTGAAAAAAGATGGCTTTTCTTGGCCTAACCAGTTCCATCTAAAGCGGTAGCTTTAGTTGATGAGATGTATTCAGTGGTTTCCACATTTTTTTTTCTTCTGAAAAAGGTTAGCATGTGTAGATTAGGGTTGAGCGAGAAGGCCTCTCACAGTTTTGCGAAAATTTCCTCGAACTTCCGATGGGTCCGCGAAATTTCTTCAACTTCAGTGGGTCAACTTTAAACATTAATAGCAAAGCTCATATACATGTTAGAACCACCAAATTTGCTAAGTATGTGTAGGAGAACAGTGGCAACAAGGGAAAAATACAGGGAAAACGTTCCAAAAGGCCTTGTGGTTTTCTGGAAAATGGCAGGTAAAGTGACAGCAGGCAAATAGGATTTTTGCGTGATGGACAGCGTACAGAAGGCAGTATAAATTTTAGGACATTGAGAAAGGGTGGCACTACGTGTGAACTCAACCCACTAGCATCAGTCTTTGCGGTCAAAACAGCAGGAGACCACATTGCTAGCTGGCATCATGACCTGGATGACGTGTTAGAAATGCCATCCAAGTTGTGAGAAGTAGCGCGGTGACATTAGGGAAAAGGATGGAGGACCAGAGATGGAGCGTGGGTCAGCGAGAGCAGTAGCAGTGTGTGGCCTCTGGTCAGCTATTGCCAGAGAGACCACATTGGTAAGTGTCATGGAGAGCTGGCTGTAGTACATTGTCAATGCCACCCAGAAGTGTGTAATACAATTTTAGTGAATAGAGTACTGACAGGCAGCAGTAGCAGCAGGAGGAGACGGTAGGCCCTGAGATAGAGCGTGGACCACATTGGTAACTAGTATCTAGAGCTGGGCGTAGTACATTGTCAATGCCACCCAAAAGTGTATAATACAATTTTAGTGAATGGAGTACTGACAGGCGGCAGCAGCAGCAGCAGGAGGCAGTAGGCCCTGAGATGGAGCAGGGACCGCATTGGTAACTTGAATCTAGAGCTGGGTGTAGTGCATTGTCAATGCCACTCAGAAATGTGTAATACAATTTTAGTAAATGGAGTACTGACAGGCGGCAGCAGCAGCAGCAGCAGCAGCAGGAGAATATGGCAGGCCCTGAGATGGAGCATGGACCGCATTGGTAACTGGCAATTAGAGCTGGTTGTAGTGCATCGTCAATGGCTACCAGAAGTGTGTAATACAATTTCAGTGAATAGAGTACTGACAGGCGGCAGTAGCAGCAGCAGCAGCATGAGGAGGTGGTGGGCCCTGAGACAGAGTGTGGACTGCATTGGTAACTGGCATCTGAAGCTGGATGTAGTACATCGTCAATGCCACCCAGAAGTGTGTAATACAATTTTAGTGAATGGAGTACTGACAGGTGGCAGCAACAGCTGGAGGAGCAGGCGCTGGGCCCTGAGAAAGAACGGGGACCGCATTGGTAACTGGCATCTAGAGCTGGGTCAATGCATGACATTGGTGATGAATGCCACTCCTGTACGTTGCAATTGCTAGTGGAAATATTCAACGGAGGCAGGCTCAGCTGACAGGGTGTTGGTGATAGCCAGCCACAGACTCAGCACAGGAGTGTGGGTTCACAGAGGCATCTTGGTTGGCCAGTGAGTCCTTGTGTCAGTTAATCAGTGACATCAGCAGTGGGGGTATGATAGTTGTTAGTAACCCTCCTTTCATTTATTTTCAAAAAAGTTAGGCGATTGACATTTTCCAGCAACAGTCGGGATCGGTTGTCCGTGACCACTCCGCCAGCGGCACTGAAGGTTTTTTCGGAAAGAACACTGGATGCCGGGCACGAAAGAAGCTTGATGGCATACTGCGCCAACTGCAGGCAGATTTCAAGCCTGTTGATCAAAAAACTAATGATGTCACTAGTGTCAGGACAGGCATCCCCCACATAACTGCTGTCGTCAACACTACCACCAGCCAGAAAAGAGCCAACGTAATCGTGCACTATGCGTGTCATGCGTTCTGGATGGTTATGCCCCCACACTTCCCTTGTTTGAGGTGGCCTCATCAGGTTCGCCAGGCATCCAGAAAATCCCCTCTGCCTTGGCCTAGACATTTGAATGTGTGCTGCCTGCTGCCATTACTGCTACTGCTGCCGCTACAGGAGGATACGGTGGAGGCAGTGTCCGCCTGAGCTTCCTGTGTGGAATGTGGTGCACAGAACTCCTCACACAGAGGGTCTCATAGTAGTCTGCTCAGGCGGGTCACCTTTTCTTTCTCTTGCGCCGGGTTACGTAGAAACTGTGACATTTTGTCTTTGTAGCAGTGATCCAGAAGGGTGGCCAGCCAGTAATCATCCCGGTTTTTGATGCTGCAAATGTGGGCGTCCCTCCGTAGGCATCGCAACATTTGGACACACATATGAAAGAGGGGTTCCCTGGGCTCATCCTCCTCCTGTCCCTCAATAGGCACCAAAACATCTTCCTCCTCATCGCCCACCTCCTTCTCTTCAAGCTGCTGCAGTTCCTGTTGTTCCATCGCCCACACAATGCCTGGGGCGTGACAGCACAAATGCGAGTTGGACGGGTCCTGTCCAGCAGCCCCAACATCACCATCATCATATTCATCTTCCTCCTCCTCTTGGAAATCCTGATGCTGGCCAGTGTCCCTTCTAACTCCTCCTGATGCTGGCTGTGCGGTATAGAGTATGATGTCACCCTCATCCTCCTCCCCCATTTCTTCACCTCTTCTCCCATCGCCACTTTCTATCAGGCCATGGGATGGCTAGCAGATGGCTAGCTTTTTGCTCACACAGACGCTGGAGCATGTGCAGGGTGGAGTTCCATCTAGTCACAGTGTCACAAATCAGTCTATGCGGTGGTGGCGCTAGATCTTGCCAACCGTTGCGGCGGCAGTAGGGGATCGGCAGACATGGCTGCAGATGTAGCGTGCCTGTCTCAGTAAGTACGTGGGGAGGAACTTCTGCACCACCAGCTTCAGAACATGTGCAAAGCAGGGCACAAGGTTGGCCCCGTTGTCACAAACTACGTTGCCTGTTGCGAGCTGGGAAGGCCTCAGCCAAGCCTCAACCTCTCTGTACAAAGTGGACAAGAGTTTTCTGGAGGTGTGACTTTTATTCCCCAAGGACACCAGACTCAGCACTTCCTGGCAACATGTGTGCTTGAGGAAGCCGTAGTGGCGTGCCCGTTTAACCACAGTGTCCTCCACTGCTGGCCTTTCAGGAGGAGTGTCGAAAAGAGAGGGGTTGATGGTAGAAGGAATGCAGGAGGAGGAGGCAGAGGACTGGGGTGGCCCAAGCTTTCCCACCACACCCCTCGGCGGGGGTACCAAGTGCTGTATTGCCTCTTGCAGACTACTGCCCACTGAGCTATGCAAAGCCACCCAATAGGTGGTGAAGGACAGGTAGCGTCCCACTCTGTGCCTGGTTGTCCAGCTGTCCATGGTGACGTGGATTTGGCTAGACACCAAGAACGCCAATGCCCGGGAGGTGTTATTTTACATGTAAACTGGGTACAGCTATACGGGAGAAGTAATGCCTGCTTGGTATATTCCACCACCGCTCTGCACAGGTAATCAGGTCATGGAAGGGGGCCGAGTCCACAAGGCTGTACAGAAGTGGCTGCAAGGCCAATAGTTTAGCTAGTAGTGAATTGAGTTCAATTACTCTTTTGTTGGTTGGGTCCATAGCCTGATGCCTTGCGCAGAACTCCAGTAGAGTGGGCTGAAGGGACTGGGAGCTAGGGGAGCTCAAGGGGTCATTGGAGTACCCATCTTGCAGCGACAAACTTCATCTGATGCCACATAACCTGCGGGCAGTAGCTGATACTTCACCGACCTTGCCGCTAGAAGTCTGGCTGGCACAAACCTCCTGAGACGTAGTAGCAATGATAGTTGGAGGTGGAGAAGGAGTCAATGGAGGTGGAAGAAGAGACGATGACATGGTTGCGCCTCCTTCAAGGGAACACAAGTACTGCTCCCACTTTGGTTTGTGGTCCTTGCGCATGTCGGAAAGCAGGAATGTTGTACCCAAATGTGATCCAGCCTGTCCTCTGCGGATCTGCCTGTGGCACAGGATGCAGATTATGCTCTGCACTCGTCATTGTCTTTCAGCGTGAAAAAGGACCACACTGGAGAGGTGAGTGCAACCACTCTGCTGCTCTTTTTCTTTGCCTGCCTCTGCTTCTGCTGGGTGCCCTGCGTCTGTTCCAGCTCCACCTCCCCCATAGTCACATGGTCTCAGACTGTTGCCCTGCTTGTGCCCACTCCTCTCTCGCTTCTTTGGGACTCACATGAGGCAGATTGGTGGGCCCCTTTTATCCCCAATCTGTTGCTGCTGCTGCCTTTCCTCTATGTCTGTTTCGGAGCTGCTGCTAGCCCTTACACGCACCAGTGCCTCCCTGATGAAGTCCCAGTGTACTGGTGCTCCGCACACATCTCAGACCTGTTTGACAACTTGTCCTGCTGCTGTCCTACAGTGGCAGACTCCTGGGAAGTCTGCCCCTGCCAGATGCGGCAGGTTGCCCAATGCCACGCTTTCCCCTGGGTCTACCTCTCATCATTTACTTATTCGGGCAAAAATGGACCTGAAGCAAACGGTTTCTTTGGTAAATAGGAACAGGTATCAAACACTGACATATCTGTATTTATTTTACAGTAGGCCAGAAATTTACTGTACCAAACGGTCTTCTTGGGTAAATAGAAACAGTTATCACACACTAAAATATCTGTATTTATTTTATAGTGGTACAGGTATTTAACTACCAAACAGTCTTCTTTGGTAAATAGGAACAGGTATCAAACACTGAAATATCCGTATTTATTTTACAGTAGGAAAGAAATTTCACTGTACCAAACAGTTTTCTTTGGTAAATAGGAACAGGTATCAAACACTGAAATATCTGTATTTATTTTACAGTGGGACATAAATTACACTGTACCAAACAGTCTTCTTTGGTAAATAGGAACAGGTATCAAACTCTGAAAAATCTGTATTTATTTTACAGAAGGACAGAAAGTTCACTGTAGCAAATGGTCTTCTTTGGTAAATAGGAACAGGTATCAAACCCTGAAAAATCTGTATTTATTTTACAGTAGGCCAGAAATTTCACTGTACCAGTCTTCTTTGGTAAATAGGAACAGGTATCAAACAGTAAAATATCTGTATTTATTTTACAGTGGGACAGAAATTTAACTGTACCAAACGGTCTTCTTTGGTAAATCGGAACAGGTATCAAACACTGAAATATCTGTATTTATTTTACAGTAGGACAGAAATTAAGCTGTACCAGTCTTCTTTGGTAAATAGGAACAGGTATCAAACCCTGAAAAATCTGAACTTATTTTACAGTAGGCCAGAAATTTCACTGTACCAGTCGTCTGTGGGAAATAAGAACAGGTATCAAACACTAAAATATTTGTATTTATTTTTCAGTAGGACAGAAATTTCACTGTACCAAATGGTCTTTTTTGGTAACTGTAAAATAAATACCGATATTTTAGTGTTTGATACCTGTTCCTATTTAGGCGAGAAAGGCCAGATTCGCCACGAGATCGAAATTACAAATTTCACTTGCTCATTCCTAGTGTCGATGCCTGTTTATACAAAACAACATGTAAAATACATTCAATGATCATTGCATTCAATAAATTGACTCATGTATATGGCTGTATGTTCTCTTTTAGAAGAGAAAGCATTTACTATTTTCTGTGGAATTTTATCCTAATATTGTTGTATTTACAGTATATTCCACTTTATTAATTACAAAAAATATGTGTCTAGTCATTCAGATTTTCTATCAAACGTTGAATGAGGAGCTTCTATTTGACACATTAAATGTTAATGGCACAATAATTACACAGCCATGACAGCAATGTTCTCATGTGTGGTAAAATGACACTACTGCTCTAAGCATAATGTTTTCAATGCTTATTGTCTTAGCAATTATTCACATTGAAAGCTTTAAATGCCTGCAGAGTGTCAAGAAGGGAGCAGGAAGTGAGTATGTGTGATTTATTCCATTTCAAGGTGAACATGACAGTGTTCCCAGTCTTCCTAAGACTTATATGTGGTTAGGCTGTTTTTGTTCTGCTAAGCCGAGGATCACTGAGTGTTGTACAAATATTAAGCAGTTTCTGCAATCCAAATTACTAGAAAGCCGATATGTGGGGCAAGTAAAATACAACTTAATTGGGCTTAGGGTACAGAATAGAGATTTGTTCATGCAGAAATGAGTTGTTGACACAAGAAATAGTAATATTACACTTTTGAAAAAAAATGGACAGGAAAAAAATAAAATACAATTTAATTTAGTTAAACTTTGCTGAGGTGACAGCTTCAGCTTTTATTGAATTAAGTATATTACTGAAGCAAAGGTAACGGTGGAGTAATCATTTTAGGGGCATTTAAATCTAAGAAAGCTAAGGGTTGGGACTTTAGTGCTGGAAACTGTTCAATGGCTGATCTATTCCATGAAAATGAAAAGAAAAACTGGGCTTGAAGATATGATCTCTGTGCCCTGAGAGCTTGCAATGTTTATGGAATCGACCATTCCAATGTAAATTTTACATTCACTACAATTCTTTTAGAATGATTTTCAAGCCACTCTGCTCAGCTTGTCTAACACCTTGTTAGCATATTATAAACCCCAACATACAGGCTGAAAAACAGACCCCTACTTTGCATATTTCTTTGTTGTTTAGGTTTGCATTTCTTATCCTTTTTACATAAGGGAATCCTTGAAATACCTTTTAGGTCCTGGGGAACTCCTGCTATATTTATATGAATAAAAATTTTACTGTTTCCATTGCTTACCGTGTATTACTATGATAGAAATTGGGAAGATGTCAACCTTACAGATAACCAAAAGGATCATTGATGTAATTTAAACTGACCTGAGGGGTCTAAATTTCTCATGGCTCATGGAACCCCTGGCAATCTTTAGGGGAACATTAGGGTTACAACTCTGATTGAGAAATACTGGTTAGAATAAAAACTTTATTAACCTGGGTCCCTCCATCTAGCACAATATTACTCATATACTTCTATGACTAAACCTATTTCCGAGTACCCAGGTGGATGCAGTGTTCATCTAAACAATAAAGCTTCATGTAAAACAGGCGTTTGGTGTTCACCCTCCATGGCTGGGGAATTAATGATTGTATGATATTGTGAGACTGGATTAATCCACATATTTTGCCACCAATTGTCTAACAAATGGGTGAAACTTAAAATGTTCATACATAAGTCAGTTATTGTAAAAGTCGGGCCCAATATTAAAGTTTATTATTATAACATTTTTGAATCAGGTATGGCATTATTGCAAAAAGGGAATATTCCTTCTGCATTAATCATTCTTACCTGCCTGATTGTGCCAGTAAACTGTCAAAAACACAATTTTGGTGCTTGCCTGGACTGTATGAACTCCCACGTGCCTGCGCAGGAGTTATGTCATCCCAGCCTGGCCAATCAGGATGCCTATAGAACGCATATAGAACGAGAAGAAGGAAGAAGATGGCTGTGACCTGCAATGGAATGGGGACAGGTGAGTGTAGCGGAGTTTAGTTCTGCTTTAATGCCTTCTAACTCGCATAACTGGCACATATCAGGTATTACCCTTATATTATGGGTTTTTGGCACCACTACTAGTAGTTTTCTGATTTAAAACATGATGTCTGTATAGTCTCAACACAGTCTGGCAACTGGGGAACTGTTAGACAAAGCCTTACTCACTCTTGCTATACAATTTATCCACTATAAAAGTAAATCTCATCCACTGTGATCAAAGCCTACTTACTTCCCCTTCCTTAGCTTTATACACCAAATGCAGAACCAAATTTTAGCTAAGATTCATCCATCAGTGTATGTCAGAGAGTCTCTCGCCATCCTTGTTTGCGTCTGTGAATTACTGTGCTTGACCAAGTAGAATTTGTGTTTGTCAGTCTATCACAGTGTGAGTCTGTCAATGTTTATCAGTTTGTGTAAATGTTTTGGTCTATGATAAGGATTAACCTACCAGTGGAATAAAATTCTCAGACACCAGGCTACAGCCCTGAACATTTATTTATACAGTACTAAAACTCCTCAATGAATCTCTGCACCTTTTGTAATTTAGAGGACAGGCGCATCATCCCACATATAAATATTATTGGTTGTCAGCAGTGCTCAGGCAATTTGCTACTTGTGAAACCGACCAACTATTAAAAAAGTCTTATTATGTAAAAATTAAAAATAAAAGGTAAATCATAGGATATTGAATACCTATCATCAGTTTTTTTACTTTAACATTAACATGTTAATTTACATTTCTTACTATGTTTTAACAATAAAGATGGCCTAAGGGGTATCAGAACACATTTCAATGAGATATATAACCGATTGCAGGAAAATGTATGTGTTGTTTCGACCTCTAAAGATACCCAGAGCTATGAGTAAATGTATGAAAATAGGCTACGAACATATGTGCCGTAATTATCGTTAGAAAACGCACGATTAACGACCAATCAACGTCCGATCAACGATTATTCGCGATTATTTTGAATATAATCCACCAATAATGTACACACACTAGATAGGATCATTTGAACAATGCAGGAAGTGACGTGTACTAGAGAAAGTGTAATGCAGAACCATCCACGATCACTGAACGACCTTACACACAATAGTTAGCGAACGATCATCACCCAATCAGATCCGCCGGGACAGTCGTTTGTTTCCAGCCACCTTCCTCGTTCACCGGTGTTGTTGTGCACTTTTTTTGTTAATGATTATGGGATGATCAGTCGTTAATCGTTTGTTTCCAACGACAATTATTGCATGTGTGTACGTCACAAATAGTCTAAACTGTCAACTCTTCAAGTATGTTAATTCGCTTTATGCATTTGCCTAAAAAGAGTAATACCAGACAAGTCCATCATAGCCTAACTACTTTGTGTTACTCACTATCAGATAACTGTAAATATATCAGCATTGTGTACAAGGCTTTGTTCAAGTGGAAGAAAAACAGTGCATAATCTTATTTAATTAAGAGTTGTTAATTATCAGTTGCCCTGTGTCTCAGACTGGATCTGATGACTTTGTTTGAAGTGTGCTTCCAGGTCCTTTGTGTGTCCAGTCAGGGCAGTGTTTATTCAAGAAAATTGTAAATGTGCCATGCATGGCTGATCACTACTTGACATCTGCATTTAACAAAACAAATGGTTCAGAAGGCTGTGCTAAACTTCCTAATCTTTTCATATCCTAGACCTGTCAACTGATAATCCAGAAAGCTCTAACTATCATACCACATTAGATTCTGCCACTACAGGACATTGGTCATGGATATTAAAGAATGGTAAGACATGGATGGCAAAACTACAAAACTTAAATAACAAAAGTTGGAGAATTTAATTTTAGGTACACACCGGAAGACAATACCACTGATTAGGCAGACAGGCTGGTAAAGCACTCCAACACATCTTTAAATTCACTTATTTAAAATACAACAAAAATCACACAGTATCTATTTGGTCAAGATATGCAAACTCATTATTTGCACCAAGGATCCTAATGTCTGATATATATGTCTGATCTAACCCCCACATTTGTGCCTGCCTGAGCGTTTCCTAATACACATAGCTGCCATAGGTGAACATTTATTTTTTTCTAAGATGCATGGTTTGGGAAGAATGCTGTAGACACATTTGGCATCATATTAAACAGATATTTACAGCATAGACACAAATACTTTTTGTTGCAGAACATAGGAATTTGTATCTATTGGACAAAATACAACCTGAGCCAATGAACTCCCCCAAGATCAACAAAAACTATCTGAAGAGGTTAAAGAGTGCACACAGACATTACAGAAATTGATTAATATAGTCATGGTACAGATACATAAGTAAATCACTCCAGTACAATTAAAGAATACCTAAGTTTGTGCCAGGAAAAATGAATTCAAATTCCCAAAATGATCCTAAATTTTTTCTTTGGACATAGTATTTATTTAACAAATAGAAAAGTTCTTTAATACATTATATGATTCTTAGCCTAGCTTCTGTTTTCTTGATAAGGAGTGTGGTGTGCAGCTGTATTCAAACCTTTATTGTATGGAAAATATATCTATATATTCAATGAATCGTGCTTCACATGATCTGTAGAGTTAAGAGTTAAGCTGTTACTTAGCCAGAAAGGTATTTTCATCCTCCATTGAACAGCCATTAGAGTTGTTCACAGCAAATGACATAAAGAACTTGAGATGACATCTCCAAACATTCTAATTAAACTAATTATGCTACTTTATGTTCCATTCAACAGATGCCTGATAGATTATCAGAGTCACACAAGCGATTTTGCTTAGACTTGTCAGACCTGGATTAGTTGTGATTTGATCATTTCTACCCCACAGACTCTGAGTAGTAATTTCCTTGACTTCACATTTAGTAGATCAATGATAAATATTTTTGTGGGGTTGGAGGGGGGTGGGATTAGTAGAGAAAAGTGGAGTGTGAATCAGCTAAACTGAATTTAGCACAAAAATCCTTTTTTTACTTTTAGTAAAACCAAAACCTCTATTTTTTGCTGGTTGAGATAGTTATATGATATGTGCTTCTTTCTGTAATAATGTAAAATATTAAGGCCAGTGCAAGGCCAAGATCAGGTCAAAGTTAAAAAGAAAACCTGTAACCCTGGGAGCTAATTTTTTTCCCCTCTGTGGTTTTTCCTCCCCATCTCTCCCATCAGCATTCTAGATCAGTGTTTCTCAACCTTTTAAACATCCTTTATTTAAGATTTCAAACAGGGTACAATAAAAACAGGGAAGGGGGGACCTGAGTACCTCAGGATTGGAATAAAACAAAGTAGACGTACAAAATAACAACCAAAAAAAGAATATTCCAAACATAGTAGTGGTACAATAGTGTACAGTAGTGTACAATGGTACAACAATACAATAAGACAATTTATAAAAGTGCAAAAAGAAAAAAACGTAAATAAATTATACAACAAAAGGATATGTGGGGAGGGGGGTTGGGACATAAGGAAAAAGGTACGGGGAGGAGTTCATCAAGTGGGGGGGATTGCTCCCATAGGGGTTCTGTAGCAATCGGGCCAACCAAAAAGTGTGAGTGTGAAGGCCATACAGAGATTTCAATTAGAAATAGCAAGATCCCGGTATTCGGTAGTAAGCATGAATTGTGACCAGTAGTACCATGTATGGGCCACTTTCCTGCTAGTGCCCCACATAGAGGAGGTAAGGTCCTCCATACGATGGATTTCATTGACTCTACCGAGCCATGAACCAATCGTGGGTGGAGCAGGGTTTCGCCAGCAGACAGCTATACAAGAAATGGCAGCCATAATAAGGTGTCAGATGACCAAGCTTTTGTATACCTTTCGTGAAAATGAATTATGTTGAAGAAGGAAAAAAGCCGGGTCATTGGGGATATCTTGGTTTGACATTTGCTGAACAATAGTCCGAATAGTGACCCAAAAATTTCGCAAAAGGGGGCAATGCCAAAATACGTGTAGTAGCGTACCTTTCTCTGTCTGGCACCACCAGCAACGGTGTGATACATCTGGAAAAATTTTGTGTAGTTTCTCGAGTGCGGTACCACTGCGAGACTACCTTGAAGCAGATTTCTTGGTATTTACTAGCGATGGATGCTTTATAAGTCCAATATAGAATATTTTCTTTCTGCTCCATAGATAGCGAGAGACCCAAGTCTGTCTCCCAAGACCCAAGAAATGTAGGTGTATAATCAGGATGTGGAAGTTGTAAAAGCCTATAAACCACAGATAGAGTGTGTCTAATACCACCCTCTCCCATACATAGTTGCTCAAAAGGAGTAAGGGGCCTGCAATAGGATAGGACCGAGCGGAGATTAGACAGAAAATGGGTGATCTGCATAGTTTTCCAGAAATCTAGTTGAAACTCACCGGTGGCCTCTCTTAACTCCCCCGGGCTGATCCATCAGTTTGATCTAGCAAAGTGTAGCGCTCTGCAGACACCAGTAGAGAGCAATTCTTTAAACCTCCCGTCCTCCATCCCAGGGGGGAAAGAGGGGTTGCCCAGGACGGGAAAGAGAGGCGACGGGAAGGGAAGGTGAGAGGTGTAAACAGTGTAAACTTTGTATAGTCAGTTCCCATGTATATCCCACCGTAGGATGAGTTTTAAGTCCAGGGAAAGCCGATACCGGCAGCAATGGGAGGAGGCGTAGAGGCATTGGACAAAAACATTGTTCCAGAGATATCCACTGTTTGAGCTCTCCATTTCTGCACCAATCCAGTACCCGAGTCAGATGAGCCGACAAGTAATAGTGAAACAGGTTTAGTACTCCCAGACCCCTTCCAATTTAGACCTCATAAGCAGGGATCTGCAAAGCCTTGGAGCTTTATTTCGCCAGATGAAGCGAAAAAGTTTGAAGGTGAGAGTTCTAAAAAAGGACCCAGGAATTTTCATGAGCAGGTTTCTCAACCTTTTAAACATGGAGGAGGCCTTATAATAACTTTCAGGTCTTCATGGAACCCCTGCTATAATTTTTTTTATCCACAGCTCACAGTACATAAGTGTGGTTGTTAATTGGAAGAATGCCTCCTACAGTGCTGACCATTTAAAAAGAATCCCTTACAGATGGACAAAAATATTATTGGTGTCAAAATCTGGAGGAACCCTAGGCCTCCACGGAGCCCTGATTAAGAAACATTATTCTAGATCAAACAGTTCTTTTTTTATAATATACCTTTTTTTTAGACTCTTTGATGTCATCATTTTGTTTCTGTGCTTCTTTGTATATTGCAGGAAGATCATAGATGGTTGGAGGAGTTGGCTGGGTGTTATACATAGCTTCAGGAGCACTGACTGAGCACAGTAAAATCAGAGGAAGTATTTTCAGTGCAGGAGAGGGGCTTGTACATTTTGCACATGTTCCACTATGTTTGTTCCCTAAATGTCAGAGTCATATCTCATACTTGATTAATTGCTTTCACTCACCTGTTGTAACTTTTTTTTGCTGTTTTTTGGCCTGAGGAAGTGCAGTTGCCTTAAAATGTTACCATCTGTGTATAACTTAACTAGGCATGGTGATTTGATCCTTGCATTTTGGATTGTTTTATATTAGGATCAACAAAGGAATCCAGGCAGTGTAATTAGTAAAGTGAATTTACACTCTGCAAAGGATAATAAACTTATTAAGTCAGCATTTACCCTATCCCTTTACTAAACTAAGAAAATTTTCCCTTCCAGACTAACATTTCACTTTGCTAAGTGAAATGAATAACGTTTTTTGAAGTAACTCATTAAGTCAGGAGGCGTTAGATTTAGAAAACCATGTTTTGGGTGCTGTTCATGCAATATTATGTGTGTGTATGTATATATACCGTATTTTTCGGACCATAAGACGCACTTTTTTTCCTCCTAAAGTGGGGGGAAAATTTTTTTTTTCTTGTTTTCCCTTGTGCGGAAAACCTGGTGCGTCTTATAGTCCGGAGCGCCTTATGGTCCGAAAAATACGGTATATGTATGTAGATATATATATATATATATATATAGAGAGAGAGAGAGAGAGAGAGAGAGAGAGAAAGACTTGAAAATGTCTTTCAATTTTCCAAAATTCTCTGTTTAGCTTTTCTGGATCAGAACACATTTATGGTAAAAACCAAGCAAAATGTAAACTATATTTTTATATGTATTTTATATAAACATGTATATATAATATATTAAACGATATTATAAAATATTATTGTAATAATATAAAAAATAGATATTCTCCAAAAACACAATGTACCTTTTTGAAGTTATACGTAATTTTCATTTGTGCACTCATGCATTATATATTTATATTATATACAATGCAATTCCACATGCCAAGATCAGGTATGATTGCTTATAACATTATACATGTTGGGAAATTATTGCAGCTCATCATAAACTTGTTACCTTATCTCCACACAATAAATGCAAGCCATTCCCCATACTTGATCTATATTGTTTTGTCAGAGAAAAATGCTGTGTGATTGGCACATCATTGAATATGAATGAGACGATCTGGTGTTTCCCGTTATTTTTGATGAAAGATTTACCATCTGAGCTACCAAAAGTAGCCGACCATTAAGATCTTTGTTGACTAGAAAATAGCTTTGTGGCCAGTGTCAAATGTTTCAATAGTACAAAATTGATAAAATTGTCTTATATAAAGTGGTTTTGGAATCTTGACTTGGTGAACCCATACATTCCCTATCCCTTACCTTGGCAGTAATCCTAAGAGTATGCATCAATATGTCAGCACACATTATGGCTGAAAGGTTTGGAGCCAATGTTTGTTTTAGTTCTCTCACCTTTTTTCTCAAAGGTTGGGATTTGTTTGCTTGTCTCCTTGTTCCAGCCTGCTGCCAATGTCAAGTAACTCCCTAAACTGTTTATGGCAATTATTGATTACATTCCATTAAATGACTGCAATATGGGCAGGATTTACATTCTGTGACCAATTAGCAAACTGAGCAAGCACAGCTTTTTTTCAGAACAACTTTTGAAATTATTTTATATACAAGTAAATTCGTCAAATTAGGACAATACTAGACAATACATAACTTTTATAGTTCCTTCACTAATGAAAGATTTTATACATTTTCTGGGTGCCCTTTTACCCTCCAATCAGAATAAACTTTGATTCATTTAATGACATTTTCAACTAAAGTTTTAATTCTACTGAATTTGTGCATACTCCCAGTCTTCCACCTAAAATTGATTTTACTATGTGTTTGTATATCTGGGGATCTGAAATGCTACTGGCTTGGTGTTCTCCAAATGGTGCTGCACATATTAACACATAAAGAACTGTGATTTTTCATGCATCCACATGAGTCCATATGCAAGATGCATTTTTAAGTCAATGGATATACAAGGCAGAATCCATTGATATATGAATTCATTTAAAGAATAGGTAGTGTTGTTGTTTGAGTTTGGGAGGAATGTAAATTTAACTAGAATATTGCTCATTAGGTTCTACTCACACAATGCTGCTGTTGGGTCTAAATCAGGAAAGCAAAGCAAGTTCTCCTATCAGAATCAAGCTCAAGTCCCTTAGCTTTGCCTTCAAATCCCTCAACAGATCTTGTGCCACTTACCTTTTTGATTTGATACACAAATATACCCCTAGTCACTCTTCTAATTACCTAATAATGACTTCCTCACTCATAACCTCATCACACATGATCCTGGCATACCTGAGTGCTAGGAGTTACATCATTCTGGCCTGGCCAATCAAGGTGGCAAAAGACCCACACCTGGAAGAAGACGAAGATCAAGATGTTGGCACCGATGATGGCAGCACTGGTAGATGTTTAGTTCAACTTTAAGGGACCCTAAAAAGGTTTGCTTGTTTACCCCATTAAAAGTTGCATAAAGTGCATAAACTACTTAAACTGCATTAAGTGGTCCCTTCTCACCACTGTACACATAAAATATGAAATTGTTATATTGGTTCAGATGACAGTCCATCTTTTTTTCTCAGCACAAGAGAAATCAAGTTTTAGTTAATTGAACATGATTCATTCTCAGAAAAGGTACTTAAGAAAACGATATATTCACTTTTTTTTATTTATTGTAAAATCATTGCAATTGTTTACTTTGTTGTATTGATTTTAGGTCGTGTACAGAACTTTTGAAGTGATAATGATCAGTATTAACCAGTTCCAGATGACTTAACCCAGGCACCAGAGTAAGTTTGCTTGTTTGAATTAGGATATCAAGTGAATAACATTAAAGAATGCATTGCTAAATAAATATCAATGTTACCAATTCTATGAAGTATAAACAATGACAATTAAAATTCAGCACTGATTCTTAAAGACAGAATAATACATTGATTTGTTTGCTGTTTTAACACTTCACTGAGATAAATCTCCAATAAAATACACAGCTATGAAGGATTACAAAGATCAATGAATGTATATTTATAAAGGACTCATGCTGTGTCAGCAAGCATTGAAACTGACGAAGAGTAAAATATCAATTCCTGAACCTTAAAGGGATTTATTACATTAAAAGTGTGAGTAAAAATAAATTCAAGCCTTCTGTTTACTCACAAAATGCAACGTTTAAACCGAAAAGCAGAACTAAAGTTAAAATGTAAAAAAATGCAGCAGGCAGGTTTCTTATTGCAGAAAAGGCCGGTTATGGCTCTTCTGCAATAAAACAAACTTACCTGACGGTTGGCAATCTCTATAAAGTACACAGAGCTGTGCATAATTAATATAAAAACCTGGCTGCCAGAAAATATGAACTTGTGTACATGCATGCGAGTAACACGATTCTGGCCTGGCTAATCAAGTTGGCTGGAGATTCTGAACCCAGAAGAGAACCAGGTTGGAGATGTCAGCATTGGGTAAAGATGTTTGCATTTGTTCTGGGTGCATTGTTTAATAAAGAATTGTTAATGTCTACCATTGATGCAACGTTTTATTGCACTAAAATGTTGTTATATGTAACACTGTTTTATTATTAATTTTTTACCTGGAAATATCTCAATAAAAATTTAAATATAAAAAAAAGAAAAAAAATGTTTGCATTAGCAAAGGAGTGAAGAGAAGAGTTTAGTTACAGGGTCATTGTGAAAAGGCAGGTAAGTTTCTTTTATTGCAGAACAGACAGGCTATGTCTCTTACCTTGCATGCTGATGATGCCTCCAGCACCTTCTGCTGAAGTCTTCCCAGCTTTACCCAGATTTGGCCAATTGATGATGTCACCCTAAAACCAAAGGAAGAATAAGAATTCCTTTTTTTCCCCCTTAAGATGATCCAAGGGAGATCAAACATAAACAGTGAACATAAAAGGTCAGCTATATTAACAGATTAAACAAATGTACATTTTTCTGGAATCAGGTAAATGCCACATTCCTCTAGAGCAGCGTTTCCCAAAAAGGGTTTCTCTAAAACAGGGGTGTCAATTTTTGCCCCCCAAAGGAATTTTTTTGGCCTCGAAGGAATTCTAAATATGAATTGCAGCTGGCCCGCCACTGCATTGAAATAGTGCCGCTACTAGAATTCCCGGCATCACTCGCGTCTATAAACCAGTGTCCTTTCTGCCTATGCATGAATTGTAGTAGCGGTGCTATTTCAGTGAAGAGGGAGTTCCAGCCACTCATAACATTAGGCCCCACATTGGACTGTTTTATTGACGAAAGGAAGTGTAGTAGTGGTGCTATTTCTCTATTATAGGCTTGTTCCAGGTTTAATGTTAAGCAAAACCTCTTTGTTTCCATAAGAAAAGGTTTTATATCTAATGAGAAGGAAAAACTTCCTCAATTTTTCAATAAACCTAAAATTTTGGGCCGCGACTTTGTGTAAGTTTTGAATTTTGGCCCTGTGTATATTTGAGTTTGACACCCCTCCTCTATGGCTTGCTAGGGGTTCTTTGATGAATTATTTGTTTGTACCTTTTAGGTTACTTTAAAGCATACCTAAACTCAACATTTTTACTTTACATAGAAGGGTAGACAACCTTCTATTTGTGAGATTGTTGTGTTTGGGCTTCTGTGTATCAATATTGTTGGGTTGATTGTGAGAGTTTCCAGGACCCCCTGTTGGATTTACATGTTTTTTTAGGGTATTTAGGGTATAACAGAGAATGTGAGAATAAGAAAATTTTGCACAAGAACAGAGTTGGGAATTTATGGCAAGGATTGCTCAGTTATTAAACATTCAAGACATTTGTAAGGGAACTAAAGTTCTGCTTTCAAAATTTTGGCTAAGGCAGGGCGTTTTCGGAGAAAGGGACAGGCATTGTCTTTTCTACAATAAGCATTCTTACCCTTTCTTAGCTGCATCCTGACTTCACTGCGGCTGGCAGGACTGAATGAACGTTGCGCACCTGCACAAATCATCCCAGCCTGGCCCATCAAAATGGCTGAAAAGTGAACAGGAAAAGAAGGAATAATATGGCAGCACCAGCAACAAAACAGGGACGGGGATTGCAATTAAAAATATTGGTTATCAGTTAAGGTTATTTTGTTACATAACATTTTTTATTATTTGGGTTTAGTTCTGCTTTAAGAATAAAGACGAGAATCTTGCATGTTTACGGGGCTTGTAATCCATCGTCTGAGCAACCACCCTGGCAGATCTATGGCCAATAGATGACGAACGATCGTAATGCAAAAGAAGGTTAGATAGCGCAGGGGGGTACTGATCTGTCATTTTCCCCCCTTCCCTCTCCATAGAGCAGAATGGTGCTGTATGTACATCGCTCTTTCATGCATCGTGCATGATTATCACTTTTATTCAGTTAACCATAACCCAATAGTGGGCCTGATTTAATAGAGGATACACTTCCGTCAGTGAGCCTGGGTGATTCAGCAAACCTGGAATGGATCTGGTCCAGAATTGAAAACATTTGCTAACAAATAGCAAAATGAATTTAAACAAATCCATTCCAGGTTTGCTGGATCACCCAGCTTCACTGAAGAAAGTGTATCCTCCTCAGCTTTGGAGAGCCTTAATAAATCAGGCCCAATGAACCTATTCGTAAATTCTTTCTTCGTGACTGCTATCTGCAGGAACCACACCCACACACAAGATGATGTCATCCCAGCCCCAAGCAAATGTTCAAATGCAGTTGTATTAGGAGCATTGTTGAAATGGTAAAAACCTTAAGGTGGGTTTATCAAAGGAGATAAAAATCTTCACAATTCTGTGAACATTCACTTTATCCAAACAAGAAACTCCCATTATTTGTTTCATCTCCACATAATTGGATAATTGAGGTGAATATTTACACAATTTATTATGTAAACATTTTTAACGCCTTCAGTGAATCAGAACAATTATGTAGAATTCAGTCATATTATCTAAGATAAATACTCAAGAAAAATGAAGTTCTGTCTACATTGACATTTGGATAAATTGCATCTATCAATATAAAGTGTCCATGAAGCTATTAAAGTCCTTTAGGTTGCTGACTGGAGTCTCATCTTTTTCTTCCTCCCATGTGAAATGTTAGCGTAAGCTTTGGCCCTCTGATATCAAGGCAATGGCCCTCCTGTTACGTCTAAAGGATTAGTGGTTAATGGTGCTTCATCCGCCTTTTGCTGGCTGAAGCAAAACAAACATTATAGATTACTGCTGATGATGGGTAAAAATACTGTATTTTCTTTTGCTGATCTTTTTCTTATGCGAAATAAGAACAGACTTTATTTAAATTTGATATGACATGTCTGAATGCCACATAGTAATAACATGTAAAAGGAATCCCAGTTCTACCTTGGGAAAATACACCAAGTGTCCACATCTGTAAGGAAATCATCACAAGTAAATGTATAGTTTCAAGACACCTTCTATAGGGCAATTTTCTCTTGTATGGATATCAGGTGATTCGTGAATGACATGGGAGACTGCTGTACACATGTGAGTTTTTCACCTGAGGCAAGCATGATCATTTGTGGTGGTTTGATGAATTATCAGTCGAGCATTGGCTTCCCCTAAAATTGTCCTTAGACTTGTATTAAAGATCTATGACTGAGGTAGGGACATTAGATTGTGAGCCCCTTTAAGGGACAGCTAGTGACATGACTATGGACTTTGTAAAGTGCTATGTAATATGTCAGCACTATATAAATACTGGCTAATAATAATACTTAATAATATATAATATGTTGTAATATGTCGGAGCCATATAAATACTGTGTATATTATCTGTCACTGGAAACAACCATGATATATCACACCCATATAATGTCTTTCAGACATCTGTATAGGGCATAACAATCTGATGTTTACTGTTCAATCAAAACAAGTGACCATCATACTAAGACAGCAGCAATTCTTACATTGTACAATAAAACTATAGAGTAAGTTGCCTGATCGTACATATATATATATATATATAT
>NC_092859.1:126093409-126140008 GCF_032062135.1 Pyxicephalus adspersus
TTTTTTTTTTGTCTGGGCAAATGGTGTATTGCCAAGAAAAGCCTTTGGATTTTATTTATTTATGTGGCTGATTGGGCTTGTGCTGTGAAAATGTCTCCCCCACATCTCCATCCATCTCCATCATTTGCACAGTAGAGTTCTTTCCAGCTGACTTGCTGTACCCTGCTTGTAACACATGTGTGCCGGATATACCTGTAAATTCTGCCACTTGATTCTTTGACTTGATTGTAAAACACAACTGCAGCTCTGTTTTTATAAAGGCAACAAACATTATTTGTTGATTACTAGTATGCCGAGCGATTCTCACTATAATTGACCTGAAAGGGCTTAAACTGCACCAATAACTTTGTACCATTAACGTGTTTAAAAGATGTTTCAGAATGGAACAATTCTATGGCAAAAACTACAACTCGGAAACCGTTTAATCACTAAACATTCAGTTTGCTAAGTCTATATTCTTTTTGAAAATAAAGCATGGGTGGTGTGTATATTTAAATTACAGCAGCATCATAGCAATCATGTCTAAGGAGATTTAGCTTTGGTTGTCTACCTTTTTATATAAAGTACAAATATTGGTGATAAGTAAGTGAACATGGCTCAAAGATATTATCAGTTCTATGGACAAAGTCTTACGTTCCGCTCTTGCGTTTGAAGACAACTCCATAGAAGTCTAGTGTTCTCCTATCCATAGGCTTGGCTGGAGACATTGAATATATCTGTGGTTTGTTGTCATCCAATTCACGCATGTATACATCTAGGACTTGGTTATCATTTATGGCAGAAAAAAGCCAATGCCAGGAAAACACCCTTCAGTTCTGGTATTAAATATCCCATTTAGTATAACTGCCTGAAAACTCTTATCTTTTCATTATGGGAGGTTATGCTGGGTGTGCAAATCAAAGCTCTACTGCATTGCTAAGTAATGTAAATAAATGTAAATATCAACCCAAGAAAAGTGTGCTCACCCAGGGCTGTTCTCTTTTGATTTAGACTATAAAACCCCTTCTGTCACCATCTTTATAACACAGGGTAAAGTATTAAGGGTTTACATCAAACTTCTAGGGTTTTTTAGGTAGTCAGAAGCCAAGTGGACAGATATTATTATTAATATTCTTCTTATTATTATTACTATTAATATTATTATTACTATTATTAATAAACAGGATTTATATAGCACCAGCATATTAAGCAGCGCTGTACATTAAATATGGGTTGCAAATAACAGACAGATACAGACAGTGACACAGGAGGAGGAAAAGACCCTGCCCCGAAGAGCTTACAATCTAGGAGATGTAACACACTTGCTGAAATTCTACCAAGATTTTTTTTGTAATTGCAGCATTTCTAACAAGACAAATAATACATTAATGAGCATGTATTGTAATGGTACTAAATAGGTTTTCTTTTGTTTTTTCTCATACAAAAACTTTAAGGCAATAGAAGCTGTAGACAGTTTAGAGGGGTGAAAGCAAAAGGAGGACCAGCATGAAAACCTATATAAATCAAAGAGTGGCTTTACAGAATTACAAATATTTTTACAAGAATATGGGTCACATATACATTTGTGTTTTACTTAATTATTTGGATGTGTGTCACCTTGCGGTACAGAACAATGCGCTCTGAAGGTGCATTAAGGTGCCATTAACAATAATGGACACAAAATACCACAAAATTCATGGTGAGTGTGGTATTGCGTGGCTTTGTGATGGGTTTTAGATTTATTTTTTGGTGTCAGTTTTTAAAAATAAAGTAAATACAATCTTAAAACCTGCCATCAGGGCAGAGAAGAGTTAACATGGGCTGAACAGATGGATAAAATAATCCCAACCTTGACATTTTTGTGTCTGACAGAATATCTGTGACTTAACACATTCCACGCATTATTCTCTGGTGATACTTCATTAAATGAGGTAACTTTAGGAAATACAAGTAACTGTTTAATGGATGTTTATTCTAGTTCTGAAGTATAGTTGTGTTGGAATATCAAAGATCAGAGAGAAATGTATCTTTTTGTAAATGATTTGCATATTTTTAGATTTACAATTTAATGTTACAGCAAAATACAAGAAAAATAAAGACATTCCAATATGCACTCAGACAATTATGGCAAATAAATCTTTGATGAATCTTAAATTGTAGTCCCCCATCACATTTAATTCACATACATATGTACTTTTCCTTACTCACCATGTAAAATCTGGAAGCCATTGTCATGCTAATGCCCAGGCAAGCATCCATTAATATATGGGGATGGAGTGCACCCTTATTTCACCACTACTTTTATAACAAGTCTTAATCCAAAAGAATCAGTTTAAAAAGTCCTATTTTTTACATTTTAATTATTTTGAATTTTTAGAGTACAAACAGTCCCAGATTTTCAGGACATCAGTAACTGATGTGCAATGCATTGACAGGTTTAAATCTGTCATCCAATTGACCCATTTATATTTACCCTAAAGAACAAGCAAGTTCATATTCTAATTTCATACTTCCTTCTGGATAGTCTTTATTCTTACTTTCACTTTTTTTCCCTTCTTGTATTGGTGATTTCCCTGGTATTCTCCTTCTTTGCCCCTTTATCTTTAATGGTATTATGCAATGCCAAATTCTGAAATGTCTTATGTTTGTTGTTCATTATTAGAAAACATCTCACTATTTTAGGCAACATTCCTGTTTATTGTACATCACCTATTTGGTGATTTCACACTTGTAACCTCCTCCCTCTCCCCTTTCCTCTTTTATATATAAAAAACTCACAATAAAAACATTTAAAATTATTAGGAACAAAGACCTTTGTGGCGGGAGCACAGAGTATTAATATTATTATTATTATTATTATTATTATTATTATTAATAATAATAAACAGGATTTATATAGCACCAACATATTATGTAGCGCTGTACATTAAATAGGGGTTGCAAATGACAGAGTAATACAAACAGTGATACAGGAGGAGAGGACCCTGCCCCGAAGGGCTTACAATCTAGTAGAGTAGTCTTTTAATGAAAGCTGTAGATCCAAAAAATTATAAATTTGAAATAGCAAGAACATGTTACAGCTTACAGATTTCAGTGAATAGGTTCTATCTACAAACTCAATTATCATTCCAAAACTTACTTCACTAAACAGCAATCTGACTCTTAATCTTATTTTGCAACCGGATTCACTTTGCTTAATACTGTTGACTGGGTAATTTCCTCTCATCCACAGAGTAAATCTATAGAGAACTGAAAGCATCAGTTAAACCATAATAAACACAGCAAATAGTTAACTTTTGTTTTGTTTGGTATTTTTATTGACGCTTTATTGTGGCCTACTATACTTATCAATGACAAGAATAGTATGGCTCCGCCAATCTGATGACAGCTGTCTGGAAGCAACACTGAATAGCAAAGAAGCACTACCATTATATATTATTACAGAAAGCATGCCTTGGCCTGCTTATATAATGAGTTATTATGTTGTTTGCTATCATGTTGAATATATATTAGTTGTGTTTCTCTGCTGTTGTTTTTCTAGTTGTCATCGTCTGGCGGCTGAATTGGCTGAATCCAACTATACCTGTCAATACAGGTACAGTACATTGTCATATAATATATAAATATACATATGAATAACAACTAAATTTGCTCAAATTCCAAGCTCTGATCTGGGGTTGGAATAGCTCTCGTTGGAGTTGATTAACTATCTGACAACCTCTGCTTCTGAAAAGTAATGAACAAATAAATTAGACAAATTTCATAATGATTGTATGATTCCTTCAAGAACAAACAGATTTGTATTGTATTGTATTGTATTGGTCAATTTTTATAAAATTTTTATATGTATCTAAATTATTGCACATTTATGTCCTTTTAACTAAATCAAGACAAAACAATGTTTTAAAGGCATTGTATTCCCATCTGTGCTGGACCCAATGACATCACAGGTGTAAACTGCTTTCTGCACATAATGCAAAACTTAGAAATTCTCATTTTGAAACCAAATAGCTATGATCAGCAGGTGGGCTCCCTTAACTGTAAACCGATGAATTATGTACCTACCAGGTGCAAAATGTTAAACACCATAATCTACAAACCATACAGGATACAGTACACGGTCATGAAGTGCCTTAATACATACCTATAAATCTTTACCTGTCACGTAAAATTGCATGCTGTTGTGTGTGTTTTAGGTTAGAGATGGCTATGTGTTTACTTGAGTTTTATACTGCCCATGTTAATTTGGGATGTAAAACTCTTACTATTAAGACATTTTTATTATTTCTAAAAGTTATTAAAGGGCAACTTCTAATCCTAATAAAATAGTAAACTATTCCTTGGGACAATGTGCAACAAAGGATTAGTGCACATTAATATATCAACCTATTACACAACAACCTATTAGCTTGATTGCCCGATTTGCTTCCAGGTCATCACCTGACGGGTTTAGTGAGCAGCATATTTTGTTTATTTACAATTAATATTTATAAGGCTGCGTACACACGTTCAATAATTGTCGTTGAAAAGGATCTTTCGCAATCCTTTCCAAAGACTGCACGATGCATGAACGAGCGCTGTACATACAGCACCATTCTGCTAATGGAAAGGGGAGGGGGAGGACGACAGAGCGGCAGCTTGCTGCTCTCTCTCCCCTTCACATCTATAATAAACGTTCATCGCTCGTGGATCCACCAGGACAGATCAATGAATGACGAACAACAAGCGCTGTACACACACCAGATTCTCATCCGATATCAGCCCTGGGGCGATTATAAGACAAGAGGTGTGTACGTAAATATAAAACAACTATAATAAACTAATAGTGTGCTACCATTATTGTGAACAAGCATGTGTTTTTATGAAATACATAATTTTAAAGGGAACCTTACCAAGCTAGGTGAGAAAGTGACAACATTTTAAAGTAAGAAAGCCTCTGTACTTTTTCTTGACACCCAGGAAAAAAATATTATGTTTGAACCTATTTGTTAACGTTGCATTATGTATAGGTAAAGTATAGATAAAATCACCATACCTCATTCCCAAGAAGGCGCTGACATCTTCATCTGATCTGCTTCTGAACTTCGGATCTTCATCCATTTTGATTGGCCAGACCAGAAAGATATACCTCCCGCACATGTGCATAAGAGTTCATACATTCTGTTATGCAAAGATAACTACATGAGTAGCTTGGTGTAGATTTCACAACAGGTTTCAAACAGGCAGGTAAGTTTGTTTTATTACAAAAGAGACATACAGTACCATCTTAGAAAAGAGCCTTCTTACTCATAATTTGTCATTTTTTGAGTTCTGTACCAGTCTAAAAAAACATTTAGATGAATTTGTGCAAACAGAAAATAGCATGATGGCAACAGTTTCAAAGGTCCGGTATATTACAGCTAAACCAGTAAAAGCATATATCGCCCTGATCATCTGACATATTTGTTGGGACCTGGGGATATTTTTATTGGTTTACTTATTGCTAAGATAAAATTTGATTTTAGTTTTAATAGCAATAGTTTTTATTTTTATTTTTTTTTTTTTTTATTTCTTCTTAGGTCTGAATCAATCCAGGGAAGATATGGTATACGCCAATGGATCACTAACCAAATAGTGATCTACCTCTGTACCAGATCTTCCTCGTCTAAATATGAAAATCTTGAGATCCATAATGACAGCTAGTGCCAGTGTACATCACCGGCAGTGCATGGCTCTTAAACAAAATGCAGATGTGTCATGTCACACCATAATAATTCACCTAAGCATAGTAGGGGGCACTAGCAGCCAGCAGTTTCACCACTGAAGCCCCTCTGACCCACTGGACCCTGAATAAAGTCTGCATACCAGAGGGCCACACACTAAGCATGGGTTGGTCATGTGTTGGGCACCACTAGGTCATCATTTCTCTTTCTTTTGTAATCAATAAAACAACATTTTTAATAAATTAATTAATTTGTAGATAATTATCAATCCTTTTTTTATGTATTTGTTATATTGACAATATAGTGCACAATTAGAATTTTCATCAGTGCCTTCAGTGGTTCAGTTCAGACAGAAGCCAGTTATTCCACCATCATATAAATCCAGTTATAAAAAAGATTTACTAACATTTTAGAGGTATCTATGCCAATTTTATTTGCTTATATTTATTCTTCAGAATGTCTCATCAGAGTATCTCAGCTATGTAAAGTTTTAAGCCCACATATTTTCAATTATGCAGCAATCATTTGCCCCCAGATATCATAACCAATTCTGAGACTCCAAACCGCATTACTATGCATGCCTCAGCCAACTAAGAATGCAGACTCTTCTAGAGAGGCGACTGTGATCAAGTATAGCATGTGCGTTTGTTTTGCTGCTAAATCCACGTCTCTCCCAGCAAATTAAAGGACGAGGTTGGGGGGGTTTGCAAAACTTAAATACCCTCGGCACCATTTTTATAGTCTATGTTGTGGAATGATAAACTCTTTGTGGTCAGGAGACTTCTGGAACCTCGAGGGCACACAACTTCAAATAACAGCACAATCCAACAACAACATTATTATACAACAAGAAATCTCATAGCTCTGAGGAACCTTCCTCCGCCTTGTCCAGTTGTAAATCTTCATAAAATAGCTTGCAGGTGTCAGGATTAAAGTATATTCTTTGGGAGCTTAAACACAGCACCAGCTGGGCTCCTCATTTGCCAGTTGTAGTTGTTTCTTTGTTCTAAAACTGTTGACAGTACAACAAAAGTATTCCCAGGATCCCAGCCTGAGTTAAATCAGGATGAGTAAGAGAACAGCTGTAATTATTTTCTGTATTTACCCTACCTGCCTTTTTGATTTATGGCACATCCCACTCACATAATGTACATTCCATAATGTCAAATATTTTATTTTATTCAGCCATGGTCATGATAAAGCAATCAGGGGAAGGAAAGGGTTCTGGCAGGTGTTAGTCTGCAAACGGAATATTTTAATACGCCATCTTAACGTACAGCGAGATAGTGAGAAGTAATTCTCTAGCGTCACCCGGTTTCTACATAAAGGCCAAGGAACATGGCTGTGCAGGATCAGCGTAAATTCCTGGTTATATATGTGCCTTCATGAAATGGCCATTTATATGAAATATTCTCGCCTATCTGGCTCCATGTCATTAAGAGGATGGCTTTTAAATACATGCTGAATTATGACACAAATGCTAAAAATTCCAAGGACGTTTTATTGCATATCCACTACATTTCGCTAAATGCACCAATGCTTTTGAGAAAGAACACCCTAGGGAGGAATAAACATCAATTATTGAAATATACTGTATTGAGGAACACTGTTTGACACATGCAGATTTAGTGGAAGGAAAATGGGTAGAGAGCAGTGTTCCTTAGTACAAGGTTTATACACAGTCTTAATGGACAATATGTGTAACACAGTAAACTGTAACACTTTTCTTTATTAGTTTAAGTTTTTCAGAAGAACAGTTGATGGTTTTTATACATATTTCATAGATCTGAATCTGAAATAGCATATTCGCAAATCTTTCATGAGATACTTAAACAAATATAGGGGGAAATAATATAGAACCTATAATAAATGTTTTTACTTATGCATAATGTCAAGCTAATTTTGTACAGTTTTTTTAAGTATCAGATGGAAAGTGGGAAAAATTGACAGGTAATAAATAGGCAAATCAAAGTATGGCAAATTAAAGAAAAAGTTCCTTCTTCATTGCAATGTTGTGAATGGATTCAACATGGTTAACTTTAGCATAAATGATTGCTGAAAACTGGAGGAATGTCCAGATTTGAATTAGATTATTTTTACAGCAGCGGAAATATGGCAAAATGAGTGGAGAAAATACTTGTAACAGCTTAGAATGTCTAAATGATAAACAATATTTTCCGTGTAGTGGAAATGTCATATTTTATGCATGAGCCTACCTGGTCAAAGCACCCATCCACCCATAGCCAGGCAATGGACATCCTCCATGGCCAATGTTAGGAAGAAGAAAGTGAAGGAGACTAGGTAATAAACCAGTGTTTTTCAACCTTGTTTACAAGGAGGAACCCCTTGAAATTCCTTGTTCAGGGAACCCCTGCTGTAAATAATATATTCACAGCTCAAAGTACAATAGTGTGGTGGTTAGTAAGCAGAATGTCTCCTCCAGTGCTGGCCAGTTGTAGCTATTTAACAGATCTGAGAGTTAAGGTGCGTACACACTTCCAATTTTTATCGTTCCAATCGAACGACGAACGATCGATTGGGCAAAAAATCGTTCGTAAAAAAGTAACCAACGTCGCCGACGAACGAGGAAAGTCGCTGGAAACGAACGACCGGACCGGCGGATCGGATTGGACGACGATCGTTGAACATCGTTCGTGTGTACGGTCGTTCGTTGATCGTCCATGGTCAGAGCATGCGTGATGAACGAACGTCCATTTACTTTCCTGTCGTGCACATAGTTCCTCTATCGCTCAAACGATCGTATCTATTGTGTGTACAATATCTACGAACGATCGTGTCGTTATCTCTATGTGCAGGATCGGTGCTATACGATCGTTCGTGTATATCGTGCAGGAACGTTCGTCGTTCGTTTTCCGACGATAATAATTGGAAGTGTGTACGTAGCTTTACAAACTGCTCATTGTTCAAGGAACCCCTAGCCACCTCTGGAGGAACCCTGGTTAAGAAACACTGTTCCTAATCAAGAAATCTTGCATTTTTTTGTATTCTAAATAATGGCTTTAAGGAGTTAAAGTCAGCTCATACTCAGGCATTATAGGGTACCTAAACTCAGAAATTTTCCTTTACATAAAAGGGTAGACAACCCTTTTATGTAAGGTAAAAAATTCTATTTTTTGTGTTTTATTTTAAATGCAACACCCTTTTGAAAAAAAAAAAAGGTGCGGCACCAGCCCCTTTGTTCTCGATCGCCTAGGCGAGATACCTATGCCACGCATCCTGGGAGGCTCTCGGCTGCTCCTTGGGCATGTGCAGAAGGAGCCCTTTTGCCAAAAGGAAAAGAAATTGTCAATCTCACACATGCGCAGTTTGGGACCCGATAAAAGAACCCCCTGAACGAATACGAATGCTCTGCGGGATTGAAGGTAAATATATATATTTTTTTGTTTTGGGTCGTTTTTGAGTTTACTTCCTTTTTAAGTATGTTGTAACAACAGCATTTTTGTAGCATTTTAGAAGCTTCTCTATCCAATCAAAAATTACATCCACTGTTCATTCACATATTTGTTAAAATCCCTGTTACTGTTGGCATGCCAGTTTATCTCTCTTTGTAAAGAGATTAGCAGAATATTATACGTTACATAATAAATGTTGATATTGGTCTTCAAAATGTTTTTTCATGATATATTTGTGTAAATGATCTTCCTATACAGTATATAGTGTGACAATATCTCCTCATATAGCAGATTTTAACATGATTTAAGCAGGCAAGTTTGTCATTTTTCCACATGGAAGGTGCTTAAATCATTCATTAGTACCAGGGGTCTTTTTCTAAAAATCTTTCTTAAAACATAGAAAGAAAAGACTGTGCCTTGCAAATACGAACTCAAATATATATTAACATGTTACTTAATTTCAGTTCTCATAAAATTGTCCATATGGTTTACACAATAGAATCATGCTTGCCATAAATTTGATTCATACAAGTGCCTTTGTAAGAATGCTTCTGACTGATTTCATGACAGATTGAGATGTGAGTGAGACGTTATCAGCCTAGCGATTTATTGGCAGCTAATGGATCCTCTAGACTAATAGTAATTCTTAAAACCAGAGGCAGATTCAGACATTGCTTATAGACAGAGTATAGATTTTGCAACTTTGCTCAATACAAATTTTTATGAGCTTTGGACCACAGGCCTTAAATCACTTCTTCAGTCAGTCCTAAGCCCCATTTATTGTATTAAAAAATGATGAGTTTGAATAAATATATCAAACACAATCTACTAAACAACGATGAATCTGAATAAATACATTTAATAAATACCACATGATAAAAATAGATATTAAAAAATATTCAATTGGGTAAAGGTTAAGAAACTGATGTTTAATATCATTTTTTAATAGATTGTAATAAACTTTGTTTAAAATAAGATTATACAGACTGTATTCATATCTATGAATTTATTAAACTGTAAATGCTATTGGCATCAGTACTCTCATTTTCTCCTTCCTTTGTAACTGACTTGGCATGACAAGGAGAAACCTTAAAATCCTCTTATCTGGATATCTACTCGAGGTCAATCACTCAGACAGTAACAAAGCCAAAAAATAGGAGTGACAACAAGGGAAATAGTCATTTTAAAAAGTTTTGCTCAGCAATGGAAGTCTTTGCATTTTTCTCAACAAAGGTTTCCTCTACCCATACTCTGCCCATTTGGAGAAGCCAACAATTTTGTTTTTAAAGACCAATCTCCTGCTTGATGGTGCTCATCTTTGCCACATTGTCCATTGCTCTGTTTTTGGGTGTTTTTAGTGTCCTAATACCGTGTAAGCTCTATGTTTGATGATATCAGAGCTTATACAGGGTAATGACTTCTTTTACATCTTCATGTGACATTATTTGGGCCTGATGATTGGCCACTTAGGCCTAAACCTTACATACTATGCAGATCATATGCTTACCTTCATCCAATCTGGCATTCTTGCGAAAATTTCCTCTAACTTCCGTTGAGTCCGCAAAATTTCGGTGATCCGATTTTGCGGACCCATCAGAAGTTCCATGAAATCATTACAGGACGATTCCCAGGGCTGCATGAATGAATGCAGCCCTGGGATTCCTCATGTAATGATGAATCCTTCTGTGTGCGATCCCCAGGCAGGAGGAAAGCAAAATCACAATGGCACTTGACGCTTCCTTTTCTTAGCCAATCAAAGAGCACTAGAGGTTTTGAATAGGGAGACTTGTTCCCATTTAACCTCTAGTGCCGGGGATCACACACTGAGCTGATCAATGAATGCAGCCGTGGCTTTTTTTTCCCTTTCAGTTCCCTTTCAGTCTTCACTGCTGCCACAGTAAAGAAGGCGCAGGGCTTTGCCTATTTTTTTGTTTTTAAAAAAGGCATTTATTTATATAGAAGAGTTATCTACCTTTCTATATAAGTTAAAAATTGTGGTTTCAGGTCCTCTTAAAATTTTCAGGCACCATAATGCTAAACAAAGCCCAGAAAATTGCAGAAGGAAGTTTAAACAACACCCAGGTGCAGCATCTCAACTGCATTTTTATTTGCACATAAATCATATATAAGCTTGATCTAATAGATTTATTTTTTTCTAGTTAAAATGTGTTGGTAAGAGTTCTTTCTGCCTGGCTAAGACTTGATGTAACTTGTAATCCCCTTTCCCTTTCTATTAAATAATAATAGCATTAAAAAAAAATATGCTGGTTAAGATGTCATAGATGTCCTTACGTCCCCCCACTATTTATAGGGTTCTCTTAAGTTTTTATCTGTCACTATTTTTTTTAACATTATTGTTCTGTAACTGAAGGCAAACACATCACAATATGAATGACCTGTGCTTTATTGTCCATACACGACTCCAAAAATTAGAGCAAAAATTAGAGAAAAAAAGAAGATTTACTTAAAAAAACTAAAAAAAAACTTACCAACAACATTTGGAAAGTTAGGTATTTTTGTATACTTTAAAATAATATTAAAACTTTTGTAATAAAGAGAAAGAAATTGCTGTAGCTTCCTGATGTGAATTCTGCAATATATATATTAACATTCTACTAAATTTGAGTTCTCATATAATTGTTTAAATTAAATGTATTCATACAAGTCTCTTTTTTTAAGAACACTTCTGTACTCCCTTCATGTTGTTTACTATTCTCCCCCACCTCTTAAGCTGCGTACACACTTCCAATTTTTATCGTTCAAAATGAACGACGAACGATCGATTGGGCAAAAATCGTTTGTAAAAAAAGTAACCAACGACGCCGACGAACGAGGAAAGTCGTTGGAAATGAACGACATCTATTGTGTGTACAATATCTACGAACGATCGTGTCGTTATCTGTATGTACAGGATCGGTGCTATACGATCGTTCGCAGATATCGTGCAGGATCGTTCGTCGCTCATTTACCAACGATAATAATTGGAAGTGTGTACGTAGCTTAAGATTGTAAGCTCTATTCCTCCTCTTGGGTCATTTCTTGTATTTGACAAGTATTCAGGTTTGTTATCTGGAACCCCTATTTATTGTACAGCACTGCATAATAGGTTTTATGAAACACAGTTGAAAACAACAATAATAATAATATGGCAGAGTTTTTTGAGTAAGATACTATCAGCCTAACAGTTTATTTGAAGCTAATAGATCTTCTGGATCAATTGCAATTTTTTAAACATGAGACAGGCAAAGAGTGTGCATATAAAAAACAGAACAAAATACAGAAAGAGAGAAGAGAGTCCATTTAATGTTTACTATGCTGTATGTGTGGATAATAAAGATGTTATCCTTATTTCCGGGAATGTCATTGTGTCCCCTAAATCAAATGTAAATATGACCATGAAGTTTTAGCAAATGAAATCATAGCCATGTTTGATGTACATTATAACGGGGCGCTAGGGAGTTCTTAAAATTTTGTCCCATAATTATCAGATGAAAAATAGCCAACTTTTATCCTGGTTGCTAATATATTAGCCTATTATTTGCAGTGAGAAGCTGGGAAAGGATATTTCAGCCCTCACTCTGTGAATGGTTCTGATTTTAACATTATACCATGAACAGATGTAGAGATACTGTTAATAGCTCCTTCTGGAAACATTAATCACGGGGCTTTGCTAATAATATTTGCTGCAAGTATTTAAAGTTAAAGCACTTCCAAGATTGATACGATTCAAAAAAGTGTCACCTTGCTAAAAGTATTCATTCATTAAATAAAATGTATGGCCCTAGAACATCGTTCATGTCCCTTGAACATAGAGATGGCTTCCATTATGCTTTATGGGTAATCTTGTGTGGGTGCCAAATCAATTAGAAATTAATCTTTCTGCACTTCAACCTTAGTGATACATTGGCAAGTGTTGGACACACTCCAATACTCTACCAGGAAAATGATTTTGCTTTTAGTGTAGGAGGAGAATTGATGTAAGTTATGAGTCTTGGCCATATACATTATGTATGGAAAGGGCCAGCACCAAGGTTTCACTACTAAAAGACACAACTCCCCATAGGTATATATATATATATATATATATATATATATAAAATTTAGACCAGTTCTTCGGGATCCTGTACCTCCTATAGAATGATTGGATGTTTATGTAAGAATATAACTTGTAATATAACTATGTATTTGCCTCCTATTCCAGAAACCAGAGTTGAAAATCAGACATAGGTATTATACTTACCACCAGACGTTCCACATTTAATGAGGAATTGAAGTTGTGCCTAAAAAAGTCCAAGCAGAAGACCATGGAGAAGTGATCTTTAGTGACTGATCTGTTCTCTATTACCGACTTACCAAACCTTTTTGTGCATTTTGTCTCTGTGTGGAGGTAGTGAAGGCAAGACCTTGTTCCCCCATGCCAGAACTGCCCCCCATGACTGGTAATGTAATAACTGATGTGGGACGCCATAGGAAACAACAAAAGAGGTATGAGGCTTTAATTGTCCAGTACAGAAAATAGATACTTCTGGAAGAAGGGTGTTGGCACATACAAATGAACAAGCCTGCATTTGTATGCGCTCTACAGATACCTCTGGCACTTGCTCACATTACCTTGGATCTAATTTTAGAAACAACAGTGTAGGTAGATTGAGTTTGTACCTTAAAGTGCTTCTGTGTTGAACTGCACCCTCTTATCACATGATTCTGTGTAGAGCAATGTTCTTTCCTGGACCTCACGGAGTGTTGCTTGGAACCCTGGGACTCTTAGCCTAACTTTGTTTTAGACTCAGTTTCAAGGCCTATTAGAATATGAGGATATTTATGAGGCTATTGATTACAAGGCCAGAGCATTGCAGATGTTTACTGCTTGGCTGGATTCTTTAAACAGAAACATTAGGCAATAAAGGAATATTTTAATAGCAGTACTTTTACTGAAGTAACTGTTCCAGTCCAAATGCAACCTACATATATCTAGGGACAATCTCACATTGTAAAATATAAATATATTGGCAACACAAAATGTTTGTTTGTAATTAAAGTCCTAAACCCTTCCCATGGAAATGTTCATAAATGAGAGAAAATAATAATGAGCTATGTCCTAGGCCTGCAAATATCTTAAGGTAGCTGAGTATAAACCATGAGTATAGCAATAGTTTCTGTAAAGTTGTTTGCGAATGTTGTTTGCAGTGATTACGTATTTTAGAATGTGTTAAAATGGCCCTGGTGTTTTATACTTTTATGGAGGCCATGTACCAGTCCTATGGGTTAAGTCATAAAACAAAATAATAAAAATACATCATTGAGCTAAAAGACTGTTTCACATCAACCATTACAATGTTTATTATTAGAACAGTAATTATATTAATATGTTACCTATTAGAAAGCTTTATGTGATTTCCAGTAAATACAATCCAATTAACTTTAGTAAAAAGGAAAACTATATTATTGTTCCAGAAAATTCATTCTTATCTCAGAATATTCTACTTAATTGATACATTTAATGCCAAAATGGCTGTTGGGCACAATGTTCCAGTTTGATTCTTACCATTTCTTGGCACAAATAATCTGGCATCTAAGTTTATCTTTTGTTAGAGATACAAAAACAGTTATTTTCAAAGCACAAATTTACAGAATATGTGAAATGATGGCTTTTACTTGAAGTTCTAAGTTATAGAACAATATTTATTTTTTGTTATTCTTCTGGTTCCATCCCTGGCTGCTAAGTGTGTCAGAGGCTAGGCTAGCATTCTTTGAGTGCTAGGAGCAAGATGCCTAAAAAGTAGGACAATGGCTACGGCTGGGGGGGGGCAGTGGAATAATTTCCATGCCATGCCATATGTCCAACTTATTATACACTTAGTTTGGCTCCTTCAGTACTCAGCTCCATGCAGCCCATTGCTGCCATGTTGCCCACCCCGTCTTAGGCATTGATAATTTTCTTTCTTTGACTATGGGACACTAGTGATGCCCAATGAAGAAAAAATGAAAGAAAGAGAATGGTACATATTCATTTTGAACTTATTATCTTTGTATGAAACTACTTCAATGGTTGATATTATTTCATTAAACAAGATAAGAAAAAATTACCACTTGCAACCACAAACATGCATATTAACCATAAACATAAGCCTGTTTCAAGCTTAAAACTTTATTGTTCCCAACTGAATTAGGGTGATCCCAGTATAGGCACACTGACTAGTTTCACCTCCTAGTGATACTTAATCAGGTCTATGACCGAGCTGCAATAGGGACTATTAGAATTTTTCTGCTTCATTTAGACTGAAGTTTTGTGGCCTGACATCGGGGAGATGACTGGCCCAATTGTGAAGCCTGTGCTCATTGCTGGTTTTAAATCTGCTTACTGCCAACATTGGAGCAGCTTAACTGTTTTATCAATAACAGATTGCATGAAAAACTTTATTTAGATTTTTTTACATTTCCTTACAACCTGATTGGTATCAGACAGAACATTAGACATAGCTAATCTCCCACGGGGGAAAAAAATACCAGCATTTAAAATTTTAGGAAGCAGAAGACATGTGTGGGGTGCTGTACTTTAGAGTAACTTACATATTACCTTGTGACAAGGTATTAATTAAGTTACTTTAAAGTACAGTATAGATGTTGAAATAATAGGCTGTTATGTATTAACTGCTAATACACTACATTGTTAAAATTTTAAAGGGCTTCTATCCCCTGAGGAAGCCCACTGGGGCGAAACACGCCGGTCATGGGACTCTAGTTCACATATTGAACATCTTAATAACATTATAAGGTTTGGCTATATGATTCTGCAATGATATGTAATGAACCCTATTTTTGTATCTATGTTTAAGACAATTCCTTGCGGGGAATTACATGTCTTTTGATATTTTGGCTTTGTGTATTAGATATATAATATTTTTTGATTTCTGTATGCATATGCTCTAATGGCTTGGCAACTACCAAAGTAGCGATGACAATATTTCCCTTAAGGATATCTCTCCTTTCTCCTTTTTCCTTCAAAACACACAGTTAGGTAAGCTGGTCCTGCCAGATACTGTCCTTGGTATGTTCAGAAAATATATCAAAGCTGGTGTATTTCATGGGATCAAACTGTGCCCCTTCATCATTGCTTGGTACTGTTCAGCATTTTGTGTACAGGAATGAATATTTGGAGAGATCCTAAAGGGTCATTTTTCTGATAATTGCTCCAGATGCTGGTTATGCCTTAAGCAGATTGCTGAAACGTGTACCAAACATCTCTTTGACTTACTCTGTAAGGAAGAGAATAATCAGAATCAGTCACAAAGGGAAACCCCTATTGATCTGCACGGGCGATTCCCCCCTAATTTATCCATATATGGCCACTTAGTCTCAAAGTTGTCAAGAAAAGCTCAGATCTGTTAAATTGATGGTGATTATCATATTATTATACGGCTGTTTATACTTTAGAACTGTTATACTATTCTGGTAATATGGTTGACCTAACTTTATAATAAGACATATCACAGTGTCAATCTTAACTTTTCTTTTTGTTTAGAGTTGGAAAGTGCCAAAACTTTGTTAGATATGTATTACTGCCTTTATTTGTATTCTGAAAAGCTTCCAATACTTCCTGTCCCTGAGACATGAGAAGAAGTGAGTAAATGTGAGGGCAAAACGAACATAAAAGAGTTTTTATTCCAGAAAAAATCCTTCAAATGTAAGGAAGTCTCTAAGACAAATAGAAAAGAAAAATCTCCCTAATGAGGTTATTGTGGTTCTAAACCTTCCCTATTTTTTACTAAATTAGCAAAAAAGTTGAGGCTGGAGTTTTTCTTTAATGTAAAATGTGATTGGATATGGAAAACAAATAAATGAATAGATTTTTATTTTAAAGTAATCACCATGACCTTTTCTTTAATGTAAACAGTGTAAATAGTTTTTTCTTTACAAAACATTTCCGTGTTGCTCTTAAAACTACTGACATTATCCATTACACGATAGACCTCTGTTATTCCCGCTGCACTACCAAGTAACACTAACCAGACTCACGTAATTGAAGGGCAAGGTCCTTGTACCAGTGTGTTAGCTCTGCAGCAGATCAACTCATATTCCCACATGTTGGACAACTGTGTAACGGAACCACTGAGCTACCACCTTAGCCCTGTTACATCTGCAGGGACTGCAATTTGTTGCAGAACAATAGTGGCCTCTCCAGATGTGCAGGGATTAAAATGCTTGCACATCTGGCAACGAATCTCCAGTATCCCCCATAAAGAGAAATTGGGGAAAACACAGGAAAACAAAGCAGAATGAAATTAGTTAGATTTCTCTACTTTCTCCCTGTCTTCACCATGATACAAGCATTAAATCTAGCCATTTGCACATACACACACTAATCATTGCAAGAGGAAATGACTGTCATTCTTTGCTTGTCCACCCAACAAAAATAAATGCAGTATAAAAAAATACAATTGGTCTTTCTATTCATTACAAAGATGCTTTATATTTTTAAAGCTGAAACCTGCAAACATATATGGTTACATTATACAGATAACCATAAAACTTTGTCACAATATTGTATTGTTTGTATTGCTATGACTATTTTTTAGATTCATAGGGTATCTGTACAATGAGCAAAAAAACTGTTTTGTTTTCTTGGTAATAGATGGATAACCTCGACACTAAATCCTCTATATTTGCTACTTTATTGTTTTCTAAGACACATTTGCGCGTAAGGCAGACAATGGTTGGCAATCATTAGCATTCCCTATGATACAGGGAACAGCTTGCCACCTATTAGGGGTTAGTTTAGACTTGGTGTTCCCATGTGGACCCCAGGGCTACCAATAATCTTTTGGGAAGGTACGGGTGAGATGCTACATGTAGTGGTTCCGGGCTATGAGGAAGTTGTACCTAAACCACAGCTTCACTGACAGTCTAAAGCAAAGCTCTTAAGCAGCTAATCAACAGAAGAGAATGGTCACTCCCCCAAATAATATCGTACCACATTGATGCAAACTGTCATTATATATGGTGTGGCAAGGAAGAAAGTATGCAGAATGGTTCTCACTCCTGCAATGGAGAGTAAGAAAGTATGTAGTATGGTTTTTGGTTTGATATTATGTTACTCAAGTCTTGCTGTAGATTAAAGGACAACATTCCCTTTGGTAAAGGTTCCCTCTTCATTAACCATCTCCTCACCATCCTGAGTACATTCCACCTGGCAAATACATGACATGTGGCATTTTACAGCAAATTTTCCTATCTCACCCCCACCGCATTGAAACCCTAAAATGACCACACAATCTGCGGGTATGCTGAAAATTGGCCTTTCAGCCCTTTATTAAACACAACTTGTTAAACATATTTTAACATTTTATAACATTTTGTTACTAACAATGAATATCTACCATAAATAACAACCAGACATCACCATCTTCAGGTGGCAGGTCCTCGACCATCTTTACCCCTTTTCAAACCATTAATCTGGGATCTCCGTTCCATTTGACATATATACCACTGCTCCCAGGCACCATTACACCGCCTCGGGAACTATATCAATCATGCATACCTCCCGCTAATATCCCCACAACAACCACATTACACAAACTTGGAGACCCCATACCACAGATGGTTCTCTATACTCCATCACTTTTACCACACACCTACCCAACACACTTCCCCTCAAGAACACATACCCCCTCCAATTCACTCAAATGAAACTTACAACAAAAAAGGGGGAGGGAGGGTGGGAATCCCCTCAAATTCCTGTAATAACTGGACTGCCCCTTTTTGTTCCCCCATTCTTTTATAACCTTTTATAAACTCACCCATTTTCATTTTGATAACCAATCAATTTAAATCATAACTGACCTTCCCCCTCATACCATCACCTGACCTTTGGCCTTCCCCCCACAGTTTTGTTGGCCCACGCTTAGCTCCCCTCTCGTAGGCTCTAAGGCCTCCCAACCCTCACAAAGAAAAATCAATTCATCTTCCAACTGCATATGGGTACCATTGCCCTGTTCATTTCTATGAGACATTGGTATTCACAACAAGCTCTATTGGTATACCCATCCCATGAGAATGAATAGGACAGCTGTTGCCTTTAACAGTGAGTGACAATGCAGTTCAGCACTGCTGTAAATTTTGTAGTAAAATATCAATGTCTAATGCCATTTTTTTTCTGGAGGGGGGCAGTTAACATATTAGTATTTGTATGTGGTGTGAAAAGAAACTAAAATTTCCAGAGAAAACCCACACAAAATGGGGGCTGGAAGAGGCTACAAACTCAATCAAGTATCCTGGCCAAGAATTGACCTTGAACCCTAGTACTAAGCTACCACAGTAGGAAAAATGTAGAAATACAGCCTATCTCCATATCTTTTGGAGTGGTTACATCAACAGTTGTTGTTTTTTTATAATTTTGGGAAAAAATGTTTAAATCATCTGAATAAAAGCTGAAAATTGTAAGCACCCTTTGGACAGGATGTAGGTTGTCCTACAACTGTTACTGCCACTTTTACTAGACAGTTTGGTCTGCAAAATATGAATACAGTTCAAAAGGCAAAAATGATTTCCTGTTCTCAAAATTTCTTTCTTCATATTCTTCTGAATACTATCATTGGTACACTGGTATTTACCCCATACAGCTACCAGAATACTTTATTCTTGCAATACCTGAGATTTTAATACTTAATTTAATGCAGAAGAACTGACCACTAATGATATAGAAGCAGCCACAAAATACAAGGTTCCTGGGGTTCGTGAATGTGGAAGCCAACAGCAGTTGTAAATAACAGCATAAATTACTGTAAGAAAATAAAAAAGCAATAAAAAGCTAAGCCAATAATTCTATCACTTGCCTTCTTGGCCTCACTTAGCATCTCCTCCGCCCATAAAAGCTAGATACATAGCCTGAAGACAACACCTGTTTCCTTTCACATTTACCATTGTTAATCTCAGCGTTATTTCTCAATTCTTATAGGGTGATACAAAGTATAGATTATATGAACAAAACATACCAGTAAAATATAATTATAATTATTGGAGCCATTCCTGCTTTAAAGGCCTGCAGCAGAACCCAATGTACATGTTTTAGGCAGTAGTGTAAAATAAATTGTATCCTGAGTATATAATTTAATATATATGTGTGTGTTTGTATGTATATATATATATATATATATATATATATATATATATAAAGTTCTCATTGATGTTGTGCATGCTAATGGCTCTCACATCTGTGTTAACATTACAGATGCCCGACCTGTTACATAACGCTCTCATGCACATGCATCTAAGAAAGTAGGGCTGTATATGTTTACATTAATAAAGGGTAATCAAGTGGATTTTTTTGAAAGCAATGTAAAAATCAATAAAGAAAGTCTTTAATCAAATCAGCCCCACCATCCATCTTTATAAGAATACCTTTTACATAATAAAGCATGGTACCCTAACTGTCATTGAGTACGTCCCTATATCCTGCTTCTCAGAGTCGGCAACAAATTACCCTCCAGGAAATTATTGTTAGCCCAAACTATGCAATCAACGCTCAGGTTCACACCTGCATATTTGTATAATGTACAGGCTAATGTCACATGACACTTGCCCTATAATATTAGGTGGACCAGTAAAATAATTTTAGCATTTTCAGGCCCAGAATGTCTGATACAATTCCCAAAGCAATTTTCAATTAGCAGAATATGGCTCTGGGACTATTCAAAAGGGAAGTCCAAGAAAAAAGAAAAATAAATCTAATTTAATTTAACCCTTTACCCAGCCTTAAACTCATTCTGCTGTCATTCATTAAGAAGAATTCCAAGCTATTTCAGCAGTACAAAAAACGTTAATGCCAAGCAGATGCTGGCAAGCAGAAAATAAGATAATATTATGTTAATTAATTTTATGGAATTAGCACTGTTGACTTTTTTTCCCACGGTAATTTTATATTACTCTGTACAAATCAACAACATTATGAAGTGTTCCAGGCAGTGATCTGAGCTTAGATGAAGCTCTTTTTTCACAAATGGGTTATAAAGCATGGTTAATATTATCCTAGTACACATGAGTTTATTAAAGGAAAATGTGACTAAGCTAATTCAGGATGGATTCATTCTACATATTAGGTATCCAGAAATCAGTCTAATGTACAGACTTATTTAATGAAGTTTCTGTTCCCTCCCATGCATCACCAAAAGGAACACAATGGAATTAAAGCAGAACTAAACCTAAAAATAAAACAAATGTGAGCCAGCAGGTTTTTTTAGAAGGGATATGTTATGTCTTCTCTACAATAAAACATCTGTAATGAACACTAGAAGTGTACACCAGCAGTGTCATTCCACCAACATCAATGTACAAGAATTATATAAGGTAATAGGTAATATAGGAATAATATATGGTAAATATAAAATGTAATATAATGTATTGTGTGTATTTAAACCATCAGTCAGACATACTCACGAGGGTTCTCTAAAAGTTTCATACTATCCATCTGAACTCATTATTCCCCCAAGCACTTATATCTTAAACCCCCCCCCCCCCCGGCATCCCTTTAACTGAAAATAAAGCAGTCGGGGCACACTCTCTTGGTGTCACGTTGGGCCTGATTTGTTAAAGGTTGGGTGATGTGGCAAACCTGGAATGGATCTGGTTAAGAACTAGAAACATTTGCCAACCAATAGCAATTTTAAGAAATCTATTCAAGGTCTGCTGGATCAACTGGGCTTTAGCATAATAGTCTATCTTCTCCAGTTTTGGAGAGCTTTGTTAAATCAGACCCATTTATTCTGCAATCACCTTTACTAACCACATTCAGAACATCTCTAGGTACTGGCACTTCCACCTGGACAACATCTCTATAATCGCCATTCCACTCCAAAATGGCAATTCCTACACCCAGAGACCACCAACACTCTTGGTACATGCTTTTATTAATCATTGCCTTGACTACTGCAACATCTTTTTATTTGATATTCTATTAACCATACTCTCACCCTTACAATCTTTAATCTTGCAGCTATGTGTATCTGTACTTATTATTTCTCATCTTCTGCTCCTCTCCAATTTCACCTTATAATAGAATTCTAGCTGCTATGCCATGTATTTAAATGTCTCCACTGGTCCTCTACAGCTTATATTTGATACATAAATGCACCCCTAGCTGCCCCTCCCCCCGACTCCTCTAATCATCCACTAATGATATCACTCATTCAATTATAACCTCTTCCCATGCAGTGCTCCAAGACTTCCCCAGAGCTGCCCCCAGTCTCAGTCTTTGCCTTACACGTGTTCCTTTTTAAACACAAATAAAAGCTCTCAAAACCAACCTCTAACAGTTCCATTATCCCTACCTGTCGTGAACTATGCTCCCCCAGTGGTATGCAGGCTTATTTTGTGTTATGTTGTTTTGATACAAAATGCATTATCATCCTGGGACTGTAAAGCTACATACACACGTCCAATGGTTTTCGCCTGATAATCATCTCAGGACCGATATCGGACGAGAATCTGGCGTGTGTACAGTGCCCGCCATCCATAGTCTGAATGACCGTCCTGGCAGATCCATGGACGATGGACGACAAACAATCCTAATGCAAGGGAAGAGGGAGAGAGCACAGCAGGGTGCTGCTCCATCATTCTCCCCATCCCCTCTCCATAGAGCAGAACAATGCTGTATGTACAGCACTTGTTCATGCATTATGCAGTCCTTAGTGGTTGGAAAGGATCGTGAAAGATCCTTTCCAACGTCGATAATTGCACATGTATGCGGCTTAAGGTGTTACTGGAAGAATCACTAGGATAAACAAAGAAAAAAGATCAGAAACAAATTAGATTACTTCTTAAACAGTACACCTATGCCAGTTAATTCCACTCACATAGGACTATCACCCAATGCATATTAAACCAACGCATTATTAACAAAGCAGTGAAAACCTAATGAAATGTTCTTAATCACAGGGATAAAGATCATCCTGGAACTTGGTAAAAGAAACAGATGTAAACTAAAGTTATACATTTCGTAAAATGTTATTCATCAATGGAATCTATAGAAAGTACAGACCATGCAAGGGATTATAATTAAAAAAAACAACACAATGTGGGCATAAGGTAAGATTATGTATTTTCATTTATTAACCTATTTGTATTACTAATTAGGTAATAATAATTTGTGCAATTCTCATTTCACATAAATGAATCAGGCAGGTTGTGTTTAGTGTTCACTAGTAATGCTTAGGTAATCTGACATTACCCCAAAGATTACTTTTGGGAATCAATTACTGCCAATGAAACACATGACCTGGAAACACAGACCTGGAAGATTCCCACCAGGGAATGTTTTAGAGAAAATCAGATTCCCTTTTATAGAGTCCTTATATTATTGATTTCCCTTGCACATGTTTGGGTGTTTAAAATGAATGCAAATTTACTTTAAACGTACATACTTTTTAAAATGAACATTGACCAAACTCTTCCATGCAGTAATCAAAGGAATATTTCGTGAACTATTAAACCCATGACCACTTCAAGCCATGATGATGTTCAAGCCAATCATCTAGATCTACCTATGTACTGGTAGCCTAATGTCATAATGAAAACATCAGCTTGCATACATTTCCATTTTATGTACATTTCTATTTATTTTCACAAATGACTAAAATTAGCAGTCAGCACACTTTCTTGTGAATGAAGTAATCCAATACTCCATCAAAAGATTTTGTATAATTTCATAATTAAAAGGTATGTTTATTAGATTTGTACATCATGGTAAAGTAAAGAAAAATCACTTGCAAAACACCAAAAATAGAATCTATTTTTATAGCAAAACAGGTTTGGACATAATCTGTCCCAGATGTAAAACTCATGGTTATTTTTATGCAGCATGATCAAGATAAAACAGAAAAGGGCAGGTATTTTTATGTATTTATTTAGCTTAGACATAATTGGCTTTGTAGTAAGGTATTCCTTCTTTAATCACTCTTTGTATTGCAGTCAGGCATTGATATTCTGATATTGTTCATGTTTTACTTACAAAAAGAAAAAAAAAAGAAACAATTTGTTTTCCCATAGTACTGCGTCTTTTGTGACCACCTGCGGTTTGTGGATGATCCAGCCATGAAATATGTAAGAGTAAATAAATAAAAGTCGATGTTGCCAACATGTGCATTTTATTATACAGTTGAGGGTGAGTTGGGATTACGTGGGTGTGTGGCCTACTTCAGAAACTAAAGCAAAGTGCCATATGGAGAGGTAGGGAATATCTGTTACCCTGACTGTCTCTCTGCATTTGTTTTGGCCAGAGAACAAAGGAACAAATTGAATAAATTTAAATTCCTGATTATTTTTGTTGGACATTTCCTATTGGGGAGTAAGCCATTTGGGACGTATATATCACTACACTTGTATTAGTTTTTCCGCTAACATCTCTATTAATGCTCCACGGCTAAACATTACAACCGTTGAGAAGTGTGATAGAGCTTGATAAATTGTGAGAAAACAGAGTGGGATATTACTTTTCTGCTTAGTTTGGGGAGAGGTTTTCTTGTGGATCAACTGTTCTTTCGCAGCCAGGAACATTTGGAGGAATACAGTCATTTCGCACTCATTTTAATAGCTTTACAGCTTGTAGTTCTAAAGGAGAAATGCCGGACTTCACTGTAACTAGATGTAATAACAGCAAAGCTTACGTCCACTTAGGGGCCTATTTATAAAGGGGTGAACAAGCTGTTTTTTAGAAAATTATGTTAGAAAAATGGCCATTTTTAGATCACTACTTTCACCTTTGTAAAATGGCGATAGCTATATTTATGCAGAGATGTTAATCAGCATGATTGCCTCTTTTGTCAGATAACATTTGTCACTGAAAGTGGAGAACAGAATAGGCCACAACAAAAATTTGTGCTTTTTTTTAACTATCCTAATTGCAACTTTTGCCATAAACACTACCATGACCAAACGTATTGATTGTGACAGCAATAAAAAACTTATGGCTAGAAAAAGTGGGGAGTTACTCTATTAAATGGAATTAAGCTTCTGAATGGCATTTTCAGTAATTTAGGCACTTAGTACACTGATCACCACCACGAAAACTTTTGTGTATAAATCTGTCTTTTTGAAAAGCATTGATCAGAAAAAAAAACTAAATTTTTTATCTGCTCGACATTCTATTATTTACAGGTACCTGTGAATATATTTATGCATATGTTTATTGGTGTCCTACCGACAGATCTACATGTCTAGGTAACTGCATCATGAAGAAAAGAAGACGTTGTCACAATAAGTGCAGGAAAAGGTTCTGAAGAAGCTCCAATTTGAGTTAATTAATAAAATAAAAACTTGCACATTAACATTCTCTTGTGGCACCACGAATGCTTAGAAAAGACCATTCACCTAAATTGGGGGTGGGAATATTACTCAAACCAAGCCAATGGTAACTTTAAAGAGGAACTGAATCTACAACTAATATCAAGGAAACTGTCTATAGGACCCGAATGCTCTATAAACCTGGAAGACATGAAACCGTTAGAGAGAACATCTTAAGTGAAAGACTAACAAATTACATTTAAACACTCAACAAAACAAATCTATAGCTTATTAAAAGACAATTGGAAGGCAGAACAATGATGAAAAAAGGTTTTCTGAGACTGAAATGGAATTCCTGGCATTGGCAAAACAGCATATCATCTTGCATATGTTATCCGAAATGGCCCAGTGAAAGCTCTGACCTTTGGAAAGATTTGTAAAAAAATTATTAATTATTTAGCTTTTTTGAAATTTGAAAGGTTCTCAGTTGTAGTGGGTTCCACCATGTATTGACTCAGGAGAGGAGAAAAATGATACCAACAAACATTCCTTTTTTTATTAAATTTTTGTCGTGACAGAGGGCTCACAATTCTGTCCCCATTATATGTACCAGTGCCGGGTGCCTGAATGGCCCATTGTCAAGCACCAGCTCTGCCATGTGAGTTGAGTTGAATTGAGTGAATTCCATGCTTCCTATGCCCAAAAGTGTTGCAGTATATATTCCCTGATGGCTAAATGGAGCAAAGGGGAGAAATGGGAAGACAAGTGTGTGCAGACACAAAAAAAACAGGTTCACTATGGGAAAAGCCCTGTAGTACATATTGCAAAACACATTTCATAATTAAAAAAAAACTTGTTTTGAAAAAAAAAACTTTTCTGTTTATCTCCATCATCTAATACTTGTGAGTACCAGAGATTGTACATCAGATTATACATATACATGCAAATTAAAGTGTCAAAGCATTACTTTTATAACCTGAATTAGATTTCCATTTTATCTAGGATATCTCTTCAGCAGAAGATAACCCCACTTCTGCATACTACTATAGGAACAATATATGTTGTGTAGCTTATATCATGTGTACAGGGCTGAGCCTGGCACGAATAAGCTGGCAGTCAGCCACATGTTAATATCTATCTACAAAATTCCTAACGCGTGACACCGCAAAATTGTGGGACCTCCAAGATTATATGTCGGTGTGGTTATACAAAGGAAGGCCCCAATTTAATAAAACAAAAGTTAACTTAAAAAAAAGTAAGCAGAAGAGACTTCTCTTTTTACGTCGAAACCAGAGCCAGATTGTTTTTTCTTTTTCTCTGCTAACCTGCCTACATCAGTGAAATATCAAACTAATGCTAAGAAGGAGCTGCGGGTTATAGGCTGGCAAAAAATAACCCCTTGATTGCCAAACTCCCTCTGTAGCTAACAACTCTAGGTATATTGCATATTGCAAAGTGCAACGAGCCAAGTGCAGCAGCCTGCAGAAACAAATCATGCATCTTTCATTGATTTATTTTTAGCTAATTGAAATGAACTGGTAACTTACTTATAAATAGTTAAACAGTCAAAATATTTATTATTTTATCGGACAAAGAATTTGTAATTCTGTTGAATCACTTTTTGTCATTTTGTAACCTGCCAGATGCTAAGGAGTGCGATGTCACTTTCTCATCAGTAAGGGGATAAAGTGGTGTCACCTACCCAGCTTTACCTAAATGGTGGACAAAAAGAGAGCAAAAACATGCTTATTAATTATCCACCTTGTTCATTCTGCTTTCTCCTCCTTTCAGAATGTTCCCCGCTAGCATATGTGCATGCAGCAGAGCCTGGTTGGCTTCTAATGCTGCCTTTCCTGTTTGGGCTAACTTTGGTAACCAAACATTGTACATAGCAGGCAGCACTGTCCATTGTATACAATCAATCCCCATTGCCTCTGTCATTAATAAACTAAAGGCTAGGGTCCTGATTTACTAAAGTTCTTCAAGGCTGGGAGAATACTCCTTCGTCAGTGAAGCTGGGTGATCCAGCAAACCTGGAATGAATTTCCTAAAAGTCATTAGCTATTTATTAGCAAATGTATTCACTCCTGGACCAGAGCTATTCCAGGTTTGCTGGATCACCCAGCTTCACTGATGAAAGTATATTCTCTCCAGCTTTGGAGAACTTTAAAAAATAAGGGCCTATAACTCCATTTTCCATTTTCAAAGAAAGCAGTGCTGAGTATTTGCATTGGCTAATGGTCATTGGTGGTCTGGACTGTCTCGGACATCAACAGCCATTGAGAAGTCTCATCATTGGCTCAGCATTCTCATTGGCTTATGGTGTCAGGGATGATCTTGCTTTTGCTTGACTAATAGCCACTCACAACCCGTTGCATATTGATAATAGTAGCAGTATAGTAGATTTGTATACCTTCTTGTTCTTTAACTGTCACGTTGCTTACTGTTTCTCTTCTGTTTGCCTAAAAAATGCTGTAACCTAACAGTCTTTGTAGAAAAAAAAGTTAAGGTTTGAAGTTCAACTTCATGCCCCCTCTCCCCTGCCCCTCTCCTTCATGCCCCATGCCCCATCACAGAGGAGGTGAGTGTTACACTGTTACATTTTTTTAATTTTTATTCTAAATATTACAGAGAGTCTTAAAAACAAAAAAGCTCAGATTTGGGTTTACCATAAGATTTTTACTTTAGCCTTGTGACTTTTCAAACATCTTTAGACTAGGTTAAAGGAACTGTTACTTTTTGGAAGGAAACATTCATATCCTGGTTAGCTCTGCAAATTGTGCCCAGTGAAAGGAGTTCAGACAACTTTTTTAGCCCTACCTCTTGTTATTTTCATTAAAACAAAACACATTGATTCAATGAATGTTCTACCTTCAGCAACCACTTCCTTTTTGTTGTTGTTTGGTCTACCTATTCTAATCACATGATCAGTCTCATTGTAGTAAAACGATTAAAAAAGAAACAACAGTAGGGCAAACTCACAAAAAGTAATAAATATATATATAATTAATGACAAAGTGCATGCAAAGTAAGAACAAATGTCAAAATTGCTTGCGTAGTAATTATAGGTGTTATTTCAGTTTTTTCATGAAAGTAGAGATTGCCTTAAAAAATTGTATTTTTACAAGACTCTACAATCTCATTGTTTCATTTTCAATGAGGACAAAAAGGATGTCACCTTCCAAAGAACATTTATTTTGCTGCCCTTTTTGTGACTCACATAAATCCTATTTCAATAATTCATACATGGTTTAATTAAATATCTCCTTTTGTTCTGCTGAAGGGGTTAATGCCAACATGAGGTAGTATAATTGATGTTGCCAATACACAAAACAAAAGACCCTCTTTCCAGCCATGGCCTCCCAAAACCACAATTACCACAGAAAGCATATCTTAAGTAATGCATCTTAAAATTTGCAGGCAATGTTATAAACACAGCTGTGCAAAGGTTAGCGTATAAAAAAAGAATTCTATCCAATTAGCACGCTCCTAGCTGTTTAAAAGCCCCTTTGGCACTTTTACTGTTGTTTTGGTCAGGAACATTTAAATGTCTTTTTTTCTCATTCTGTTTCAGATTTTATGCTTTTATGAAAAATGAATTTTCCGTAACATGAATGGATTTCATTTCCATTTCAACTGACATTTTACTATTTTTCCACTCAAATGCCCTGGATGCTCTTACATAATTGTATTGTAAATGAACAATTGCCACAGGTGCTGAATTAACTAAATAACTAGTATCATTTTCTGTGGCTGGAAGACCTAAACACAACAAAACATTTCTTCCAACATTGCCCATTTCATTTTCATAGGGTAAACTATCCGTCTCTGGCTCCTAATGCATACTGATTATACATACAATGTTAAAGGGTGTAAAGTTATTGTATAACAGCGATCTTCATGGTGCATTTAGCAGACCTATTTCTTAGTGTTGTGATGTCTCTGTAGGTGCAGTACATTTACCACTTCTAAACCACATATCAGCAGCATAGTACATTCTAAGCCTTGGCCATTGTGGTTGACAGGCAACTGAAGCAAATCACTGTCTCTTTTTTCCAAAGAGACCACCTAAACCTACTGCCAGATGCTGCAATTGGTGTCTAGGAATGCTTTTGTGGACCCTTTTGTGGTGGTTGATGTGAGCCTTTCACCCACCCAATACAACTGCCTCCTGAACAATAGCATTCGTTTCAAAGATAGGCGAGGGATAAGTCATTGATTAACGCTTGATCAAGGGCTGCCAACTTTGTGGTCACTATTGCCTAAAACCCCCTGATATGTGAAAAAGCCCTAATGTGGTCAACTTGCAACTTTGTGTATCATTAGACTACAATCTCATGTCCTTTAACACTTTCCTATATTAGTTATCTCAAAAAGTAAAACAATTAAAGACAGGGTATTTTTTAAGATGCAGCAATATATTAAAAATCATAAATTAAATATACACAATGTTACATTCACATTGATTTACATGTTGATTTACAGTTAGGTCTATAAATATTTGGACAGAGACAACTTTTTTCTAATTTTGGTTCTGTACATTACTACAATTAATTTGAAATGAAACAACTCAGATGCAGTTGAACTGCAGACTTTCAGCTTTCATTCAGTGGGTTGAACAAAAAGATTGTATAAAAATGTGAGGAACTAAACCCTTTTTTTACACAATCACTTCATTTCAAGGGCTCAAAAGTAATTGGACAAATTAAAAAAACTGAAAATAAAATGTTCATTTCGAATACTTGGATGAAAACCCTTTGCTGGCAATGACAGCCTGTAGTCATTTCCTCCTCTTTAATGCTCTGCCAGGCCTTTACTGCAGCGGTTTTCAGTTGCTGTTTGTTTGTGGGCCTTTCTGTCCGAAGTTTAGTCTTCAACAAGTGAAATGCATGCTCAATTGGGTTCAGATCAGGTGACTGACTTGGCCATTCAAAAATATTCCACTTCTTTGCTTCCAAAGAAAAAAAGTCCAATCTAGCCTTTCTATTCTTGAGGCTTATGAGTGGCTTGCACCTTGCAGTGCACCCTTTGTATTTACTTTCATGCAGTCTTCTCTTTATGGTAGACTTGGATATCGATACGCCTACCTTCTGGAGAGTGTGGTTCACTTGATTGGCCGTTGTGAAGGGGTTTCTCTTCACAATGGAAATGATTCTGCGATCATCCACCAGTGTTGTCTTCCGTTGACGTCCAGGTTTTGCTAAGTTCACCAGTGCTTTGTTTCTTTCTCACATAGTACCAAACTGTAAATTTTGCCACTCCTAATATTGTAGCAATTTTTCGGATGGGTTTTTTCTGTTTTTGCAGCTTAAGGATGGCTTGTTTCATCTGCATGGAGAGCTCCTTTGCATGGAGAACACCGCATGTTGTCTGTTCACAGCAAAATCTTCCACATACAAGCATCCCCCCCCCTCAAATCAACTCCAGGCCTTTTATCTGCTTAATTGATAATAACATAACGAAGGAATTGCCCACACCAGCCCATGAAATAGTCTTTAAGTCAATTGTCCAATTACCTTTGAGGCTTTTAAATGAAGTGATTGTGTAAAAAAAAGCTTTAGTTCCTCACATTTTTATGCAATCGTTTTGTTCAACCCACTGAAATAAAGCTGAAAGTCTGCAGTTCAACTGCATCTGAGTTGTTTCATTTAAAATTAATTGTAGTAATGTACAGAACCAAAATTAGAAAAAAAAGTTGTCTTTGTCCAAATATTTATGGACCTAACTGTATGATGGTTACTCCCACTAACCAAAATAAAGTGGGAAATCAAACACCCTTTGACAGTAAAATCCCTCATCAACAGCATGAAAATGCAAAGAAAAGGAAAATGTACTGTGTCCCAACACATTTCGCCTCTTTGGGCTTCCTCAGGGGACTTGACAGTAAAATTTTGTTCAGTGGTCAGAATAAGTGTTGATCAGGGTCAGAGGGATAGCTTAAAGGTGTGAAAAATAATGACATCACATACATACATCAAATGTATCTGCATTAAAGTATGCAGATGTCTGGAGATGCAAAGCCAGGACACTCACAGGCTGCAGGGGTCAGCGTGTGTTTCCTATAGTAGCATTAGAGAATGTTTACTTAAGCTGGCTATTATGTTCAGATTGGGGGAATGTTTTCATGCCTGTAGGCTTTCCCTGATGTGTGAAGGCCTTTCTGTCATAGTTTTTGTTTCTTCTTGACCAACCAGTTCCTGCATCTGATCTGGCTGTTATGTTTTGATTGGAAAATGTGTAATGCCTGTAGACCTTTTTGCGCTGTGTGAAGGATTTCCATTCCTTTGAAAGGTCACCTTCTTCAGTACTAACCCAACCTTGCACTTAAACTCCAAATAGATTTCATAATATAAAATAACAACTAACCGATGGCTTGTTGTACAACTCATTGTACAGCATGTCCTAGTGTTAAAGTGGACCTATCACCAAAATGTTTACTTTACACAAAAGGGTAGACAACCTTCTTCAACTTCTAAATTACTCTGCTATACTCTTTTTAACTCCACTCTAATATATTGTACTCTCCTTCGCTTCCACCTGGGTGTCCACATTACTGCCTGCATGGCATGGACACTTCCTATAAACTTTCCAGCAGTGGGGTTCTGTAGCAATCTCAAAGACGAGTGACATCGACTCTAGGGGACTGGCCATAGCAGGCAGATGGGCACCAGTGGATCAGGGGGTCCCCACAGAGGATGTGGAGCTGCCACCTGGATGGCAAATTTAGGTGGTCATAGCTCACTAAACAAAGTAAGAAATATGAAAAAACATGCAGTATTGGTTGGTAAGGGAAGGACTTTAACAGACAACAAGCTCTTCCACTTTCTTCATCCTCCTTTGTGCATCCTAAATTATACTGTGATCTCCTGTTGTTTATACTTTATTGTAAAATAAAAATTAGGAACCTGCTTTGTGGGATGGGGGGTTGGAGAATCAATTTAGCCACAAGGTAGCCACCCTTCGAGAATAAAAAGCACACATTGAGCCCTGGACACCTTACTTTTTAGGAGTATTTATAATTATAGAAGAGATAATATATATATATATATATATATATAAGCAGATATTATTTTAGATTTAAAAGATGTAATATCATCTCTAGATTGTAAACTCATGGACAGCCTTTTTAATTTCCAACCAACCCATAGCGGTATTGCTCAGTTTTATTTTCTTTATATTATTTTTGTATATTTTCATTTACCTGTATCACTGGACATTCCTATTGTATAGCTGTAAACCGCTAATGTACTGTTTCCCACTATTGTATGCATTGTGTGTACCAGTAATAGTACAAGATTATGGCACTTTAGAAATAAATAAGTAAAAAAGTATCATTAAAAATAACAACAGCATATTTATTAACCTGGAAAATGATTTTACATTAATAACCATTTCAGATTGGGAGAATTACCTACAATAGAATTAGTATGGGAACCTTTTCATGTAAAGTAAATATGAAATGATCCTTTCTAAATGTCTGCACTTACCTCTGGAAATCGTTATTAGACATCATTGAAAGAATAAACAACTCACTCATGCCAACTGGTTTTATCAATTATTTTTGATAAACAGCCCTCAAAAGCAACTTGCAAACTTATCTTTGAGGAGGATGTATACCAATGAGCCAGCACATCACTTTTACAATAAATGACCTTTCAGGACATCCCAGAACTACACAAGTGCTGCTGCCAAGCGTTTATTTATTGTATCTGTTCCTCCTCCCCTTAGAACATACGCTCATTTAGGCAGGGCCCATATTCCTGCTGTTTTATGTATTTTATTATATTTTGTTTTAATTGTTAAAGACCTCTTCACTTTTTTCATCTTTGCAGAAGATAATATGGAGCTATATTTCCTAAAGCAAACCTAAATCCTCCTTGGTGTGGGTGAGTTTTGCTATAATTGGCAAATATGAACAGCATACTTTTGCAGGTGTTATGTAGCGATGACAGGGCCAGAAGCTTTTCAATCCTGCATCCCACAAGGTCACTACCTTTGCCATCCACTCCACAGCAGATTTCAGGGTCCACTGATGATATAACATATGCACATAAGTAGGAGTTACAATCTCCCTGGAGTATGGCCTAAGCCTGAGTTAGATGAGAATGTGAAAATAGGATTAAAGTACTGCTGGCTAAATAAAAGACAGTATATATTTTTGTATATGTATATATATATATATATATATATATATATATTTATTTTTTTAATACAAGCTATACAATACTTGTTCCAGCTTAGTAACTCCTTAAACCAAATTGAAGACTCACACCCCAGCAAACATGAAATAGATCTGGTGCAGGACTTAAAACATTTGCAAATGACTTTTAAGAAATCCATTTCAGGTTTGCTGGATCACCCAGCTTTACTGTTGATAGTGCATCCTCTCCAGCCTTGGAGAGCTTTAATAAACCAGACCAATTAGAGGAACAATGACTGCTTGCAACATAAAATGTTTAACATTTATGTCTTACGCTGGTGGTTCCTTGGGTACTTCAGCTCCAACTTCTGAAGAATCTTCATTATTTGTCACATTGGGTATTCCAGATGCCTGCCACCAACTCACCAAAAAAGTGTGAATACCTAATTATTTGCCTAATGTCGATTGGTTGTTTAGCACAGGAGATTATTATTCTAATAATAATAATAATATTTATTATAAAGCTCCAACATATAATGTAGCACTGTACAGTAAATAGGGGTATCATCAGGACAGTTACATTTGTATTTCCTGTTGAAACTTTTTTTATTTCTTTCAGATAAAGTGGAAAAGGGACCCTTTGTCAAATTTTTATTGCTGTCGATGTCTGTCTCCAAAACAAGAGGTGATGACAAATCTTTCTGTACTGGAGACAACTGTCTAAGAAAGGAATTTCTTCTCATTTCCTTTTGCTCCCAGATAGGAAGTAAAGGGTATATGACCTAACGCTACACAGACAGCCAAAAATAAACTTGCAAGTTCTCTACACTATCCATACCAACAAATGCCTATACATACGCTATAATGTACCATTTGCCTTTTGTAGTATTGCTTCCTTTAATCTTCTTTAACCTGTGTAATAACAGTCATTTTATAGTTATCTAGGGGTCAGCTTATTATCCCGTCACTCTCATTTTATAATAAAATGATAGATCTTAGTATTTAAAATGTTTTTTATTTATCTGTTTACTTATTTATGTATTCCTTGCCCAAAAGTAGGTGCAGTTGGATCCAAATAAATTATTCCAAATGTAAGTAAGAATATAATATAGAAATGCATAACATTTGCAATATCACTAGTTTTCTCTTAAATCTATTTGATAATGAAAGAAAAGGCCTGCAAAGAATGCTTAGATTCCCTGAATAGCTGATCCCACAGATTAGCTCCAGGTTGGCTTCTCCCAAAAGAGCTCAGCTTATTGGAAAAGTGCGTTTGTCAGCCCAAATACCAATGTGAAGCAATATTTATAAGAAAACACTTCCAGAAATATATTGTCTATCTAAAGTGCATGGGGGAGGAAGATGCAATATTAGGACCATATGTGTAAGATATGAAGACATGCCTTTACTCAGACTAGACGTGGTGGGTAAGGCCAGTCCCTTGACTCTGAGCACTGCTCCCACTGGACTCTGCCTATTGATTTGATTGATTTAAGCTCAAAGATACAATCTCTGTGTTTATAATAAAGACTATGCCTTGCCTTGCCGAGTAATGCCATTTGACATTCCTTTGAGATGTGTTTCTACCCTTACAGCTACATTATATCATATTATACTATAGTGGATGTGATTAATAGAAAACAATGTGAAAAGGGAATAGGGAATGATAGTACTTAACAAGATCCTTTCTATTCTTGGCATCATTGACTTGGAACATTACTGCTATATTGACATACCATTCTAAAACATTTCAGTTGTGAAAACATACATATATAATTTACTAAGATAAAAGCAAATATCATACTGGTGTTTGTAGATACACCCAATGCTGGCTCACAGAGGTGTCCATTAGATGTCTACACTCATCATATTCATCCTTTGCAAGATTAGGATTTGAACACAGTTGGTTTCAATTCTAAGCATTTGCATGAGGCTTTTAGATTTTCTGATCCAAATTGTATTTTTTTAGATACATATGCTAAAAATATTACACAGCTGCAAATTTTTACAGACACGTCGCCATAACCACAACTGTATTGAGAACAGCATTGCTGTATAAGTAACAGCGTTATAAGTTTAAACCTATCCACTGTGTGTGGCAAGACCAGTGCGTTGGCAGGTTGAAAATGTAAACTGTAGATTATGCCAGAATTAAATTGTTTTGTAAGTTACCTTTCCACATTTGAAGCTCCATTTCCTGGTTTCCTAAATCCCCCTGACCATTAGAAATTACCAAATACAATAGATGCTGGGGCTAGCAAAGGTGGTCAGCAACACTTCCCAGATGAACAATGGCAGCTAGATCTTGCTGTTGGTATTTCCAAGACATATAGGAAGCTAAGGGCTGATTTAGATGCTTGGACATGCAAAGGTGATCAGAAACATTCACCATGTGAAAGGTAGTTCTCGCTGTTGGTGTATCCAAGTTATAAAGCAAGCTACGTCAAACGTATTACTTGGATCCCTAAATTCTAGTCCTAACGAGAACCCAAACATTGCCCAAGAAAAGGCAAAGTAAAAAGGTTTTCTTTAAGACCACCCTCTTCCGCAGTATGTGATTACCAGCCTTTCACGTCCCAGCAACTAAAATTAAGGAATGAAGCTCAGTGTTTGGCTACAATCATGCTAGTCCAAGCCTACGCAAGGGTTTAGAATTGTCTTCCTGCTCCTATAGGACAGCATTGGGTCAATCATCATCATGCTGTAAAACATGAATGGAGCACGTCACACATTTCTCTATATCCTGAAGAACCCGGTATTTTCTTTGCCTAGCAGTGACTGAATGGACCAGTGGAATGGGAAGGAAAGGTGAATAAATTCTGTTAGGGAGGAGAAATTAAGGAATACATGTTGCTCTGTCCAGATTGAATCTCAACTCTTAGGCCCCTAGCGTGCAGCAAGGTGCCACTCCGTCGTTTTCCCCTCTGCATAGAGCAGAACAGTGCCGTATGTACAGGGCTCGTTCATGCATCATGCACTGCACAGTCATTGGAAAGGATTGTAAAGGATCCTTTCCAACCACTATAATTGGAAGTCTGTACACAGCTTAACTGTTGCCTTTTTTATCAGCTCGAATTAGTTTGGCCATTCTTCTTTGACCACTGGTATAACAAGGCATTTGTATTGAAATACCTGATGCTCACTGGATATTTCTACATTGTTCTCTTTACACCCTAGAGATGCATAAAAATACCACCTGATAAGCAGTTTCTGGATAACTCGGTTGCCTGGCACCAACAACCATGCCACATTCAAAGTCACTTTAATCACCTTTCCTCCCAATTCTGATGCTAGGTTTGATGTTCAGCAGGTTGTCTTGACTATGTCTACATGTGTAAATGCATTGAGTTACTGTTATGTGATGATGATTTACATTTACATTAACAAGCAGTTCAACAGGTGCATTCAATAAAGCTGCTGATAAGTATATATATATATATATATATATATATATATATATATACAGAAGCAGAGATAACATAGATTGTAGAGGAGAGAGTCGGGTTAGTGGAAGACCAGAGAGGAGGAGGTTACAGTAGTCCAGACGAGATACTCCCTATGTTTGCGTGGATTTTCATCAGGGTACCAATTTCCCCCCAAAAAACAAGCAATTAGGTTACCCGGCTTCCTACAGTTGTTATTGTGAGCCCCTTTGTGGGATAGTTAGTGATATGACACTAACTATGTAAAGTGCTGCCTAATATGTCGGTGCTATATGAATACTGGCTAATAATAACAATATATAACAAAAAATGCCTTTAATTTGAAGAATTCTTTCTGCCATACAGGCAGTTCACCATTTTATAAATTGCCCCCCTTAGAGGATTACACATTGCTTTGTGTAGCATCTTGAACAAAACTCAAGGACATTGCATTTTTGGTGATGAGACCGCTGCGTTATTATTCCATTTGTCTATTTTCTTTTGAGTCCAGAAACCAAAGGTAAGTGGCCTTGTTTGGGTACCTCCGACATACGATCTAGCTGTCCGTTTTACTATGATAAGGCTGTGCTAGTCTACTTGGAGATTGATCATTCCCATGAGACTATAAATTATGGTCTCCCAATAGATGCCTATTTCTCTTAGATATCATTACATCTATTTTCTTTACAGCTTATTGATATTTGGATAAAAAGTAATAAAAATTTTATGCCCTATTATGCAGTACATAAATACCAGCTGGACCCCCACAAATTAGAATACAATATTGTCAAAGGGCTTTGCAACCCTATCAGAATAAACAGATGGAAGAGATGAGATTGTTAAAGGAGTTTCTCAATGAACACATCATAAAAACAGCTACATTATTACTCTGCAAAACACAGTAACCAGTTCCAGCAGAGTTGTTTTGCTGGCCACACACATTGCAATCCTACAAGGGTGGAAGCAAAGTGCAGCACATGGATTGCAGTGATGCTTTCGTGATAGATTACATTGAAAATGTGCTGCACATGTTTTCCTACCACATAAGACCCGAGATATAACCTACAAGAAGAGTACAGAGGGTTGTTGGCCAATCTGTTTTCTTGAAAATTGTAATGATATCCAAATATTCATCCCATTAAGATAAAATCTATCCAGATACATACTAACATTGTTAGAGGCTACACCACACTGACTATCATCCATCTTAGGAATGGCAAGCTTGTGGTCTCCAGAAAAAAATTTGTTCAATTATGGGAACAGCAGGCCTGATGTCCGTGATGATAAAGTCTTCTTAGCTTTTGAAACTGAACTCCAGGCAGACAACTAAATGCAAAGTTGAAATACAAATATGAAAGTTTTACCTGCCAAATAATTGGATCCTCCAGGCAGGGCTATGATTTTTACCGCTCTGGTAGACACTTCTCTATTTGTACTGGTGACCATTGACACTAAAAAAAGAAGAGAAATCAAAAAGGTATTCAGCTTGCATAGAGATCCAAATCTTCCATCTACCACTATGGGGACACCTGTTCCAGGGACAAGTGTTTAACAAAACAATTTCCCTTCATCTTGCATGAATATTCCTGATGGTACACAGACAGCAAAAAATAAACTAGCTGGGTTTTTAACTGATTTTTCTAACACTTGAACATTTTTTGGCCTTCTGTTATGATAGATTATGATGATATGATTCCATAGAACTAAAATCTTTTTTAAAACAAAACTTGATAAAAGGCAGATGATTGCACAGGTGTGCAGCTTTAGTGTCTCTGGATGATCAATTACCAATAAGATGTGCAAAATTGGATCTATTCCTGTATATTAAACCTGAACTCTATTGTACCTGAGATTATAGGAAGTTGATATAAAGACAGATTTGAGTACTTTCACTGCATTTAAAAATACATGTAATAATAAAACTGCATTTAATTAGGCCTTAAACTGAAAAAAATGTAAATTTTAAAAATATAAGCAGGCAATGGGCCTGATTTAATAAAGCTCTCCAAGCCTCGAGAGGATACACTTTCATCAGTGAAGTTGGGTGATCCAGTAAATCTGGAATAGATGTCCTAAAATCAATTGCTATTTGCTAGCAAATGTTTTGAATCCTGGACCAAATCCATTCCAGGTTTGCTGGATCACCCAGCTTCATTGATCAAAGTGTGTCCTCTCCAGCCTTGGAGAGCTTTATTAAATCAGGTCCAATGTCTCTACTATGATATGATAAATGTACCTGTGTGATGGCTTTTTTTTAATTACACTCACCTGTCCTTACTCTGTAGTGGGCACCACCATTTTCACATGATCCTATTCTGAGCTCACAATCTTTAGCCATCTTGATTGGCCGGGCCAGATTGATTTAACTCTTATGAAGCTCACAGAAGTACATTCACTCCAAGCAACCCAGGGGATACTGCCAGCATATTCCAATGAGCTGCATTGTAGAAAATATTGTGACCAGGCAGGTATGTTTTATTGCAGAATAGACATTGCTTGTTCCTTCTGCAATCATGTTGTGATTTTTTTTTTTATCCAAAAAACAGAATTGCTGTGACAGTAACAATGTACATTAAATCTCATCTATGTTAATCCTAAAAACCAGGTGATATAGCATTAGACAAATCAGAAGAATTCATCAATTAATTGCGTTGTATCGTCTTTAAATGTCACTAATAATTTCCTAATCTTACATTGCATCTAACATTTATATGACAAAGGAGGGGATCTGATTTTCTGATTAATACATTAACTGAGTGATGTTTCCTATACAATAAATAAAATGTAAATCCCCCTTCTCATTCAGAAAGATTTAGAAGACACCTCACCCAGCAATCAATGCCGATCAATTTTAATGTATTTAATAAAACTAGTGGAAATCACTTCTTGACAGAAATCCAATTTTATTGCTTGATACTACAGCCAGCATGACTTGATGACTGTCTGAGTGCTGTACTCTGTGCGTGTCTAAGTGTCCCCTTTGTATGGCTGCCCAGGAACGTGTGATTAACTCTTTCATGATTAGTGTCATGACTTAGATTTTGACTTTGTGACTAGGGCAAATCTCCTAGATTGTAAGCTCTTCGGGGCAGGATCCTCTCCTCCTGTGTCACTGTCTGTATTCGTAACCCCTATTTAATATTATTATTTATTATTAAATAATAATAATAATAAAAAGGAAGAAGACTTTTTTTTCTTTTTTATATTTTAATTAAAAAATAGGAAGAGATTAATTTGTAATGGCAAAGCAGAATTTAGGAAATACGTTTTCTGTTAGGTGATCACGGTCAAATAATAGTGACCACCAGATTGTGCCAAATGACTTAAACTGCCAAAAAAAATCCATATCCAGCGCATCTCTCCAAAACATGCACATTTACCAGTGTTGATTTTTTTTTTTAGGTGAGCAGAGGAAGTGTTCTATATTGCTAATACTATTAAAAGAAATAACTTTTCTGGAGTGACAGACTGCTTCTCAGATACAGCATTTTCACGCTGGGACAGTTGCTGGAAAAAAGTTCCTTTCTTCTTAAAATAGGACAAATATAAGACCAATGCCACATCCAAAACTTATTGCACAACACTTTTAACACAATTCATAGACTTTTAAGGCACCTTCCATTGAATTTCATAATTTTAGAAATATAAAAACATAATTTATTCAACTATTAAAAGAAGAATACATTTTTTATAATTTTTGTGGTGTGCATCCAGACTCAGTTTGTTTTCGTCTCGTTTTGTAAGATCTGCTTCCTCTGTAATGAGGAGAGAGACATCAAATTTGAAATAGTATATATGTAAAAACAAAAAGCTCACTAACACATATTGGTGAGGCCAGATGGGCAGCCTAGAATGGATTTATTTATTTATATATGGATCAATGTTGGGACATCTCAGAAAATATATGTCTCTTTCACTATGTATGGTAAGGATGTGCCAATAAGGAGTCTATCATTTTTTTTTCAAAATCACCAGCTGTTCTTATTTCTTAAGGGTTGTGCAATCAATTTTTGGCCCTTTGACCCCTGACAACTTGTGAGAAAAATTGTCATCCGTGGGGACAAAATATTTTAAACACTACAGAAGGTCTAACCTTTCTTCACACTGTCCAAAAGCAAGAAACAAACTTTAAGCTTCAGTTGAAAGTTTGAATAGTGATGTTGAATTTGAAAATATCCATCAAACAAATCAGAAAATTTTATTTTTTTTCTACAGTTTTTCATATTATTGTACTACTGGAAGGGCAGTATTACCACAAGGGCCCAACTTTCAGTTAGCAGAGTTATGCTACAAGAACAGCACCTAATAGAGCTCAATATTTATCCCGGATTTTTTAATCAACTGAAATGTGCATCTTCTACAATATACACAAACTTGGCTTTAACAGTGCTAGTTCTTCTTTTTCCAAATGAAACCGAATCCTAAATGTTCCACCTTCCACAATATATAAACAGTGGGCTGCACAAGTGCTATTTCTTTTTCCTCCAATGAAACCTAATTGCTAAATGGACATCTTGGGTCTGATTTATTATAGCTCTCCAATACTGGGGAAGAAAGATTATCATGGGAGAACCTGGGTTATCCAACAAACCTGAAAATGGTGCTATTTGCTATTACTTGACAATTGTTTTCAGTCCTGGGCCAGGTTTACTGGACCTCCCAGGTTCTTCCATGATAGTCTATATTCTCCAGTCTCGGAGAGCTTTAATAAATCTGACTCCTTGCCTTGCGCTCATTCCACCACTGATGCCTTTCACCCACAGATTTGGCTTGCAGAAATGGGCAGGCAGTGGGAAACTTGACATTATTACAGCACTTATGCCAATAGTTCTGGACATTTAAAGCAATATAGACAGGGTTAACCAAAACATGCCAACTTGAACTTAAAAGTACATAAATGCAAAATACCACTTATATGGATAATTTATATAAACCTAAATGTATGTAATTTAAAGACACATCCAAGTACAAAACTCTTCTTTCCTCCTAAAAGCCAAAATATCCTTATTAGTTTTACTTTTTTATTATAAAACTAAAATTAATATTATCATTAATAAACAGTATTTTTGTAACACCAACATATTACTCAGTGCTGTACATTAAGTAGGCAGCTCTAGAAAAGCCTTGGAGTCGTGCATGTGACAAGATTATGTAGGTCATTGGAGGAACGAAGAGTGCAGGTAGAGAGAAATTAAAAAGGATGTGATGGATTATTAACCCCCCTTAGCAGTATTCCCAAGTCAGACTCGGGGTACCTAAAAGCAGAAAAAAACCCACTTAACTTATTGCGTCCTGCTGGTCCCCCGATCTCCAGCTGCGAAGTGCAGAGACGTCCTACGGGGTTTCCCGGTGACGTCGGTACATGCGTCGGTGCGCCCGGGACTTAGTGGTGGGAAATTCAAATAGTTTTGTATTGAATTCAATACAAAATAGCTGTATTGAGTCCAATACAAAGAAATATTCATATAATATATATATATAATATATATATATTATATGCTGCTGTACAGTTATATTACATTATCCATTTTTTTTAATTTTTTTTTTAAAGATTTTTGTGTTTTTATAAAAGTTTATCTTTAAATTTATTAACTATTAGAAATGTGTCGGTGAGTTATGCTTAAGAAATATAGGTCTACAATGTAAATTAAATTTCCATGCAAAAAATTGTATCACATTTTGCATGGAAATTGGGCCAGAATCAGACCGCTAGGGGGGTAATGGGATAAAAATGGTATTAAAAAATAGGGGAAACAGAGGAGGAAGGAAAAGAAAAATTGTGGGGGGGATACATTTTTATCAAAGGCAAAAGCAATAGGAGGGTATGGCCCACTGTTCATAAACTCTTGCCCATGAGTGGGCTGCATCTTGGTGGGCATTGGGCATCCATGGCCAACCCTTGGAACCAGAAACTTATAGTAGCCTGAAGTAGAAAAATACCTATTTGGCTTTGCCAAACATGATAAAAATATACATAATTCCTATTAATAATATGATTTCTATAATTAGACTGCTACCATACAGATGTTTATCATCCAAAGCCAAGTTTTCACGTGTACAGTCCTAATTGGTAACAGCACCAGTGTTTGTTTCAGTGCAGAGAATTTCTCGGTAACAGCAGCGTCTGGTACTTAACAAATGATAAAGTGTATATCTGCAGAGAAAAGAAATATGTTAATAATTATAAGTTTATAACTAGCAAATAAATTATTTGAAGAAGGACACAGCAGTGCTTCGTTAAAATGATAAATGGTTCTGCCTGACGATAATTTATGAGGTGAAGAGATGAGAGAGGAAAAAAACATCATTATATCAGGGGGCCTACTTTCTAGATTGACGTACTTGATTTGAATATAGCATCCTGATTTCATCAAAAGCTTTTGTAGAGGCTCGGAAGGATGGAAAATTAAAGTGATGTTCTGCAGGAGACGTTATTGGAAAACCTTTAGTGTTCATTGCTTTATATGTAACTCAAGTGTTTTATTTTTCTAACTCCATTTATAGTAAAGTCTAAATGCTATATGCTTGGGAATGGCATTAAAGTGGTCTAGTCATCTCTTCTATAGCCTAGCACAAGACCAGTGCTTGATGGAAACTTGGAAGGTACTTATTCACTAAGTTGGTTTACTAAAGGGTCCACAAACACCTGTCAGAGGCATGAAGATACAGAATTGGCTACTGAATGACAATGCAGGTATCACGTAGTCTTCAGCAACCCAAGTACCCAAAATCCCCAGGGTACTGAATGAGCAAGATTTGACACTTCCCAATGGTCATGTGTGCTAGGTCTATCAATAGTCGGATGAATAGTTTTACTGGTAAATAGGGCAGGTCAGGACTTTACACTGGCATCAAATGTTGAAATGTGCTTGTTTCTTATCATCTGAGATTCACATCAGCCGGGATGGAAAGTTTTGTGGAGGAAGTGTTCACCACTTGTAGTGAAGTTCTGGAACCTGTTCAGCATATTTGCTATTCTTCAGCCTGGGGTTATGGAACACATTGCACAAGCTTCTGGTCTGTCTAATATATTGTAAGTCATCTCTTACATTAAAAAATATTGGACCTCCTATTGCATACTTTGGGAATAATCTTTTCATACAGCCATGCACTCTTATACAATACCAACATATTAAGTAGCTCTGTTCACTAACAGTCCCTGCCCCAGTAGAGCTTACACTTAATTATCCATACCAAGGTCACACAGATAGGCATAAATCTAAACACTAATTTGGACAGAGGCAAATTACCATTTAAAACCACATTTGGGACTGGACCCACACCATACCTTCATTTATGCAAAACCTCATTCATTGCATAAAAAATCCATGAGAAATCCACAAGAATCATGACAACTATTCATAAATGCAAATAGAAAAGACACTCTATACCATATATTGCCATAGAGTCTATGGCAATATTCCACAAATTTTAGTAGGTAACACACAAGCCTGCCTAAAAATGCTTAAAAGAAATTTAAACTGTAGCCCTACAGCCATGGACTAAATACATGCAAAATACGTGTAGAGATTTTCTATGCTAGCTGCTAAGACAGGTCCTCAAAGCTTAGTTGTAAGAAAATCTCCTTGGTGTTACAAGGGTCCAAGTCCTCCATTCAACTTTTGCAAGACTATCTAAGGGAAAATATTTTTTCTAGTGTATAATGTGATGGACAAAGATGGTGGGGATCATCTGGATAAAAGGCAGACAGCACATCTTCATGTTGTAATATGGCACCAAATAGACAGGTAGAAGCAGGAATGGCTGTGCACCTATTTGTTCTATCTCAGACATAGATGTAGATGATAGCACTTTCTATAATCCCTATGCTGTGTCTGAGCTTCTTATTTCCAGGTGCTGGTAACTAAACAGAAGATATATGGACACTGGGGCGATGGGAAGGGAAGACAAGAAACAGCAACGTCAAAAACACTGGAGTACGGAAGACTTATCACACTATATGATATGTACTATAACATATAACGTCCTGCCCAATAGGTCATGACTACTACTACTAATTATGCACATGTAATAAAATATATAACTAATCTTAAAAATAGATGCAAATATACACCAACACGTGCACAAAGTATTGAAGTTATATTTATACGATTATATTATTTGTTTAGCTGCAAGCATGGTTTAATGGATAGACTGAAAGAGAGCAATAAATATAAAAATAGATAGATGGTTGAAGTCACATGTTGGAATTGGTAAAGCTAATCAAATAATTTAGAACAATAACACATGATTAAATCTATTACATATGTGGCAAAAATTAATTGTTCAGTTTGAGCAATAATACAGCATTTTCAAGGCTTGTGCTTGGTCACTTTCGTGGTCATGATTATGCCAAAAATTTAAGAAATCATTAGCACTTTTGTTAAACGTTTTCTTTTTTTTTACAAATTCATTGGAACATGCTGGATAAAAAAATCAATTAAAATATGGGAGATACAAGTTGGAATAATTCCCAACTAAAATAATTTCCAATTAAAATCTCTGCAGATGGTAGTTCTTCACAATTGTTATTAACATAGGTGATCAATTGAGTGACATTGCAATTATAGAACTTACACTGCTTTTCTAAAAAAAAAAAAATGAAGAAAACAAGTATTGCTCATTTTAAAATTGTACCAGTTGCTTGCAATTTCTGCAATATATTTATTATTGCTGATCTTTCAATAAAATGACACCAATAATTAGCAAAATGTAAATTGATTTTATAAAAAAAGACTTGTGTATGGCCAGCACATAGAACAAGACATCATGGTTTGGTCAACTGCCTGTTTATTGCTGAAAAGAAGTGTTATGGGACAGAGATGATGACACCAGGGGAACATTGGAATTCATATGCAAATAGTTCAGCAACCAATTATTCTCCCAGACCAAAGATGGAATATGGGGCTCTACGCAAGGTAAAAGTTTTTGTGCTCTTGTCTTTTGGATTAACATTGATAAGCATGACAGAAGGCAAAGAAGTGTTGCTATTTGCACTGGTTATATTAGCAAGGATCCTCCCTATCAGACAATAACTGCCACAAATAGGTTCTCTCTTGTATGGTAACAAGCAAGTGACTCTACTGGTACTATATGCCTGGTATAAGTAACTTGGAAGTATCATCATGATGGATGTAATCTAAGAACATGTATGTTGCTAGGGCACTGAATAGGTTTTATAAGCTATTTAAAAAGATTTGTGCAGGAGGCCCTAGCTGACCTCTGAAAACAGTACAGTAAAGTGCTCCAGAGGACATCCTTAGTTTTCTCTCATTACTAAGAATGTTCTCCTGAGAGGATCCTACACTGAGTATGTAGTTTCAGGGCATTATCTCACACTTGCTGGCTATACCCAAAGTTTTATTTACCTTTTTAAACCAATATTTTACTCCTTGTATCCTTATATGGAATAGGTTTTGGCAGGGCAAGATTGGTGTCTGTTAATTGGGATCTTTGTATTTACACTTTATTGTTTGCATATATTGTGCATTGCTGGTTATTTTGTATTGTTAGAACCCGGGTTTCATCCAATTAAATGTTTTTGTTTTTTAACATCCCTTTGAAGCTTTCCTAATATAGACCAATCCCAAACACTTACAGCAACACTTTAGTATGAAATCATCTCATTACACCGTGTGCATATCAATGCATTTATAAGGGAAACTCCTCAT
>NC_092859.1:126140874-126150228 GCF_032062135.1 Pyxicephalus adspersus
AAAGTACGCATCAACGCAGATGAATGAGGATTGTAGCTGGAAACCAGCGACTGTCCTGGCAGATCAGATTGAGTGACGATTGTTTGCAATCTATTCTGTGTACGGTCGTTCAGTGATCGTGGATGGTTTTGCGGTACACTTTCTCCTTTACATGTCACTTCCTGCATTGTTCAAACGATCGTATCTAGCGTGTGTACATTACATTACTAACGATTATTGCACGTGTGTACCTAGCCTTAGCCCTTTCTTGGCAGCTGCACAAAAGATTATGCAGAGAGGAGGGTGGATAGGTTGGAGGATCTGGGGCAGAACAATGAGTAATTAGAAATGATTATGAGTAAGGAGGGTTATGATGTACAAAGTGGAAAGGGACTGTGGCAGAAAATGTTCTCTTTTCTAAAGCAATGAAAATGTATAACAAGTTTAAATGAACATTGCACATGAATAAAAAGTAATGGGAAGGAAAAATCTTTCATTCAAACCTTTAAAATTCTTGATTTGTGTGTTTACCTGCAATTTGATGAAGTTGATGACAGGGTCACTTTAAGGAACATCAGCTATCAGACTGTTGTACTTAATACTGGTTGCTGAGTCCACTTTCCTGATAACCTCAAGGCAAATGCCATTCTACTCAATGCTCTGTAAATAAACATAAAGATATCCATGTGTGCTTAGTGTACAATACCTTATTTTATGTTGATGGACAAAAAAACTATTCTGCTTATCTTACTTATAAATGTATATATTGGCACGCGAACGTCTTATGACACATTAAAACTTAATTTGTCCGAAAATACTTAGCTCGAAAAAATATTATGATGTAAGGAAAAGCATTCAGACAAAACTGTTTTAAATGTCACTTTTCTAATTCAGCCCATTTTAGTTTTCTGCCTGTACTACAAATCGAAAATGAAGTCATTTAAAACAAGACTATGCAGCAAAAATCAAAATACCTTCAAAAGAAATTCTTGGCGAGCATGATTAACCATGCTGTATTTTTAAGAGTGAAATAATTGAAAACAGGATTTAAGATCAGTTCATTTAGATTGTGCTGAAATATTTATTATTGCAAGTCGGGAGGATTTGTCTGGTGTTTCTCAATGAGAATGTCTAAACTCAGTATCCAGATGTTTGTTTAAATTGCCCCCACATAGTTCCAATGTCAGTTAACAGAGGTTATCAGGGAGCATCACAGGGTATCTTCCTCAGATAATATTCTGATTACCTCTCAATCTTTGAAGATGTTTCCCATTAAAACCTGATGCCAAAAGCCACAAAATATTAGCCCTCAGCTGACATAAATGTGTCGAGAAAATAAGAGTGAAAACTGTTTGCCATTAAAGCTAATTCCACTGTTTAAATGTGAAGATGAATTAACATTTTTATATCTGTTGAAAGTCAATTTAAGTAATCAATGTAATAAAGTTTAAAGCTAGACTCAGTAACTGTAAATGTTTTCAGCCAATTTCAATATCATTATTATAATTAGGTGCCAAAATCATCTGCACCACTATACAAAAATGATAACTAATGGATTCTAGAACAATGATACAGAAGGAAAGAAAACCCTGCTTCAGGCAGTTTACAATCTAAAACAAGTGTGTAGATATTAATAAATTGTATTTATATTTTTATAACATATTATACAGTGTTTTACAACAGCTTTGCACATATTTTGTATGTTCTCCCAGTGTTTGTGTGGGTTTAGGTTGATTGGCTTTCCCCAAATTGACCTTGACTGTTAATGACATATGACTATGGTAGAGACATTGGGCCTGATTTTTAAAAGCCAAGGCTGGAGGAGAAGATACACCTCCATCTGTGAATCTGGGTGATCCAGAAAACCTGCTAGTTGGTAGCAAAGGTTTTCAATCCTGGACCAGATCCATTTCAGGTTTGCTGGATTACCCAGAGTCTCTGAAGAAAGTATATCTATCTTTTATAAATCAGACCCATTAGATTGTCCCATTAGAATTGAGTGCTGCCTAATATGTTGGCGCTTTATAAATACTGTGTAATATTAATAATAAAAATAATAATAAAGTGCTGCATAATATGTCGGTGCTATATAAATACAAAATAATAAGTGTCCCAACCATAGTGATATGTCAGTAAGGCAGTCTAAAGCCAATTTGTTTTTTTCAATTTTTAAAAGCCAATTACCCTAATTGAATATTTTTGGAATGTAGGAGGAACCAAGCGTGCTCAGAGGAAATCCACCCATTCATCACAGGTTGGCTGAAGGATGTCAAGGTTGTAGTTTCTATGAATGGGTATGTTACCAAGTTGTCAAAGCATTAAAAAATTCTGCTTCTAATTCTAATTCCACCATCCCCATCCTGTACTTGGCTCCCTGTGCCTATAAGTCCCTTAGCGACACAAGTATAAAGCTGCGTACACACGTGCAATTTTTGTCGTTGGAAAAGAATCTTTCACGATCCTTTCCAATGACAAAGGACCACACGATGCATGAACGATGCTGTACATACAGCACCGTTCTGCTCTATAGAGAGGGGAGGGGGAGAGCGACGGAGCAGCACCCTGCTGCACGCTCTCTCCCTTCCCTTGCATTAGGATCGGTCGTCGTTCATCGTCCGTGGATCCGCCAGGACGGTCGTTCAGACAATGGACGACGCCGACTGTACACACGCCAGATATTCGCCCCATATCGGGCAGATGCCGATTATCGGGCGAGAAAAATCTGACGTGTGTTCGCAGCTTAATACTCCAGGTCCCTGGGGTTGTCATGTGTCAGTAAATTTTCTAGATACAACAGTAGACTCTGGAGCTACAGAAAAAGTAGGCAAGTACATATAACAAAAAGAATGGTGGCTCAGATTTTAGAACTTTTCCAGCGCTAGGTCACAGGTCTGATTATCGTCCGGGTCACTATTTGTATAAAGTTTGCAGTTTCTCCCCGTGTTTGTGTGTTTTCCAAAAACATGCAGTTAGGTTCATTTGCTTCCCCCAAAAAACTGACCTTAGACTGTATTAAAACATTTGATTATGGTAGGGACATTAACATTGTGAGCCCCTTTGAGGGACAGCTAGTGACATGACTATGGACTTCGTAAAGCGCTGCGTAATATGTTGGCGCTATATACTTGTGCGATAATGAGAATGTATAGGGTGCACTTTATAGGTGAGTTTATAAAATCACATAATGTCCAGGTGATCCGGTGATCATATTCTGTTTTGAAATTAAAGACCAGGCAACAGGAAGGAATTTGTTCTTATCTAGATTCGATCCTACGTGCAATAGAGGGACACACTGTTGTAGTTAAAAGGCTGACAGCGTCTTTATTATTTCATGTCAGCCAAACAACTGAAAAGGTGTCTCTGGAGACATTAGGGCCTTTTCTCTGCCTGTATGAGTTTTATGTGTGCTAACCTACTTTGTAAGAAATATCTAGAGAAATTATACAGAGTCTGAAGTCACATCGAATGACATATGCTCAATATATTTTCCAGAAGACATTTAGAGACTTAGGAACAGTGTTTATGACTTTGAAATGCTTTCCTTCTGCTATCAGAGAGTCAAATTTTATCTTTCAGTGGCTGAACAATCAAATGTGCTTGCTGAGTATCTTAGCTAAAGTCTAAAATGTTGGCTTCTATCTCTAAAACTGGAAAACTAAAGACCCGCCACTACTATGGAGACTACAGAATTCTCATTGAGGCCCAGCATACCATGCTATTCAGATCCTCACTCCATATTATAATAAAGTCTATGTCTCCACAAAATCATTATTTTTAGTTTTGGAAAAAGAGGGGAAGGTCTAAAACTGGGTTTTACTGCTATAAGGGACAATATAATGATTAGTTCTACTTCCTGTTTCACCAGATAGGAAGTGAAATAAAATCTGTAAGAGGGTCAAAAAGTGGGAGGAAAAATAATTAATAGAGCAGTAAAATTGAAAAAGATTCTTAAACTTTTCCATTTTCCAAAATGTATTTTTTTGCTGCTCAAATACTTTAAAAGAAAAAAAGCCATTGGAAGCAGACCCTATGGCCAATATGTCAGATTGGGAAGGGTTTCAGCTGTGACCTTCAGAATTATATATAAATTCTCTAGATTCTATTATCCAGTATTATAAATACATAACATTCAGTAAATATTATGTTTATTTATTACTAGGAAAAGTGTCTGTTCCTCAAATGAGCTAAATGGTGATGTGTGCCTTTGTGTAGGGACACGGTGGAGGTCCGGTACGATGCTAAAAGAAAGGATGTAAGCAAGGCATAATGCTCGGAGCTGAGAGTAGCAGATGGCTAAATGCAGTGGGGAGGTTGGAGTTGGCACAGTGGTGAAGACAGGATGTGATTTGTTGGTGCTGCACTTGTATAAAATGATGGAGATTGGGACAGACCCACTGGCGAGAGCATGGCGGTGGGGGGTGAAAGAAGACGTAGTAAGACAGATAGAAGATGTGCGTCAGAGGTGCTCAATCTGTGGGAGCCACAGTGGTGAATCTTCAGGTACATTGGAGGTAACAGGGGGGGGTGGTCAACCACACTGGTGAAGAATGGGAGAAGTTGGTCAGAGCAAATGTGAAGATAGGGGTCAAGCGCAATGCTAACAGCGTTAATGACAATTAGGAACTGTGGTGAGAGCAACCGGGAACATGGAGGTCAGGCATAGCATTAACAGCAGAGTAACCGAAGATGTTGGTCTGGCACAGTGGTGAGAAGGTAAAAGATGGGAGTAAGGTATAGTGGTGAAAACAGAGGAGTGATGGAGGTTGGGCACAATAGTAGTCTTTGTTGTGATCATTCAGAATAAAATTACAGAAGTCATGTATGGCTGGCTTTAAAGCTCTTTTATCACTTGTTATTTACAAAAATACTTTAATGTAATATGGACACTGGTGTAGGTTAATGTAATACAGTCTGTTGTAACAATAAATTAGAAAATGCAGGATCACTTAACATACAAAAATATTTTATTAAAATGTAAATATTTCAAAATGTAACTTTTGTACAAAAAATGTGGTAGTTCAAATAAACTAAATACATTTATACTAAATAAAAGCAAACAATACATGTTAAAATCTATTAACACAAGGAATGCAAACAATGTATTAAATACATTTTAGAGAATAATATCTGTAAAGGCAAACATATTCAAAGGATCCAATGCCTGTACCTAATAATTAATACATAATACCAATGTGAAGATGGCAAATGTAAATATTCTAATAATCTACATAAAGTTTATGTAAAGCCAAAACCATTTTTTAGCTTTAGGAAAAAATTAAACCTGCTCAAAAGTGTTTATTGTCTGCATCCTTGCTAGGGAGATTCACCCCTTTTTATTTGTTCTGGTGACATTTGTCACAAACACTGAAAATCTAACATTTTATTTTGTCACCAGAGCAAAAGATGAGGGAAAATCCTACAATGGAGACATATGTACTTATCCTCTCTGGATAAAACGTTTTAGTTGGACATATTCATTGGGTAAAAACATTCCTAATAATATTTTGTGTTGTCTGGAAGAGCGTTGCCAGTCTTTAAATTGACATTAATCTACAAGCAAAAATTTAGCCTCTCCCAGTGATAATATCTATCACTCAAATGTTAAATGTTGGAGCATAATTTAGGAAGAGGTTTTTGACCTAAGGTATAGGAACTTTATAGGAAAAAAGCAGAGGCTTCAAGAGAACCTCTCAACAAACAAGAAAGATATATAGATATATGTACTCATTACCCAAGACATTTTTTGCCATTCTCAGATACATTTGTTGGAAAGCCTTACATTCTTAAACATGCAAATGCCTTTGCTGCTCCTAGCAATTATGGGGTAAGAAGAACCCAAAGTGGTACACCGCATTTTGGATATTCAAATATTAATATGCTACCAGAAATGGGGAGCATGATTCAAACAGTCCAACTAATACATGTTATTCTGGTAACAGAATTCAGAAGTATTAGTTTCGACTACTTGTAGTATGTGATATGTTGATAACAAGAGTTGACTTTCCAAAACAGAACAGGTTAATTGGGGTATTTGATGACTGCTTAAAGAAGGGAAAAAAAAAATGACACTGACTTTTACTTCTGTATGGCCCCCCATCTCCAGCGATGACCCCCCATTTGGGTCCCACGTCATCCTGTAATCCAACTTCATCCTTCCGCCACCACCTTCCTCAAAATGCTATACAGGCCAAAAACGCTGCTTTACGACAGGGTCAAAATACAGAGCCACTGCGATAAACACAAAGAGGGAAGGACGTCACCCCCCCCCCTTCTTAAAAAAAAAAAAAAAAAAGGGTAAAAAAAATTAAATTTTACATTTCATAAAGGGGTTGTCCACTTTAAAATACACATCTTGCACCTTATTGCTAAATGCCTAAAATAGAAGTATTTATTACCGGAGTATAATATAGAATCATAGGAATGGATTCACACATTTCTATATTCTGTCATTTAGCAGCTTTTTTCATTCTCCTAGTAAAGAGGAGATACTAATTCTTACTTGAGGTATTATAGTTTTAAATAAATAAAGCTGTCAGAAAAAAAATTCAGGTACACTGAACAAGCAAAAAAAAGGCTTGATCCAAAGCAGATACATACACAAAAGTAAGAATTCAAGCTAGCCATACACACTATGATTCTATGATTAGATTCTATGTTTTTATTGACTCTAATATATTAAAATCTATCAACAATCTATAGAAAAAAATAGGGTGTTCCTAATCGAAATAATCTTTTGTTAACGGAGTACGGGCATCCAGGGTATGAAGCTAGTAATGGCGCGTTATGGCAGCGAGACATCGATCATTTGCCGGTTATACTTTTAGATGTTTGCATAATATATATATATTCCTATGCAACAGTGCCCCCAAGTGGTAAGAAGAAAAAATGAAGGGTTCTTATGTAACAATAAATATATTCATATATTATATGTATAAGGCTATAATAAAACATGTCTTTTACTGAGTGATAAGGCTTTAATAACTGTCCATGAGTGGCGATTCAGATTATTACAAATGATCACTGACTGGTACTGTTTTTTAGTGTGAAAGAGAGAATACATGCACTACATGCACAAAAAATAAAACATGTAACTAATTTTTCATTTTGCTATTACATTTTCAATATTTTATTGGAAAAATATATATTTCAAAGACTTAAATACTCAAAGTAGTAGGATTAAAATTTTAACCAGCCAAAACATTCAATGTTTGTCCATTCAAAAGCTTTTAAAGCACACAGGTTGTAGAATGTAGGAAATTACAAATAATACACATTTGACAGCTCAATTTTCAGAATTGTTTTCAAGAAAACAATGATATGTGAACCGCAGTAACCCACAGCAGCAAGTTTTCTGTGATTTTCAGACTTATCCGTTTCATTTTTTCATTTCATTTCATTTTTAAAAAAAGCCAATGTCCATCTGTTATTCTTCAGCATCATAGCCCTGATTTCTCTGATCCCGGTATTTCATGTATGAATCTCCCTCGGGGTTGTAAGGTCCCATCTTAATATTGAGCTTCTCAAATAACCTTTTAGCTGAAAGCATGGCCTGTGTTTCCTGAAGATATAAAAATATTAAATTACAAATATAAAAGTTAGAACCCCAGCCTGAATGTGGTCACTACTTGAATTTAGCACATCACATTTTATCCTCAACAGTCACAAAATACAACAACACACTAAAAGTTAAAGCTGAATTCTAGGCACTGGACCACTTACCTGTCATAGAAGTGAGCCCCCTCCCTTTTCAAATAGAAAAGGGATTCTTTATAAGTGTGCTAAATCCTCATCTTTACAACCAGATACAACACACAAGGAGCTGTACCTTCTGGGCCATTCATAGCCTAACCCGACACAATGGACACTGTAGTAGCATTTCAGGCCAACTCTTCTTCTTGCCATTTAAAAATGAAGCCTGTAGCTGTATGCATTCTAAATGACCAGGAAAGAGATACTGGGATGCATCTGCAACACGGGCTCCATTCTGTAACATTCTGTGGGATACTTCAGGTTGTGAATGGTTCTGCTTTAAATAATAAGTTACAGAAAACTTATAGAAGTTTGCAGCGTATGCTGTCCACATAGAGAAGTGATTTGAAATATGCCAGGTATTGTCAAACCTTGCAGGAGAGCTGTGGGGCACTGCTTAAGCAGTCTCCTGTAAATTCTCACTTTAGGTAAAGTTTTACATGTTGTCTTAAAACTTAAGAACCAACTTTATTACAATGGTACAGGTGGATCATCAAGTGCTACTTTAAAAGGTTAGATTACAAGATACTTTGCAAATTGCACAGTAGACATGAGCCCCAGACACCACTGATAATGGTGCATTTGGAAAATCCTATTCCCTTGTTATGAATGATATCATCTTTAAATTCCGACACACAACTATTCAGTACTTGCTAACCACAAACCATTGTTTAAGCTGCTTGTACCTCAAACGCTATCCAAACTTGTTTTTACTGCTGCCTTATGAGGGGAGCTGCTATATAAGACCATCACATCCAGTGCTCAAACCAAAATTTTTTAAAGCTGGGTGGGAAGAAATTTTAGGCCGGTGGAACCCTCTAAATTGTGACCCAGCCTATCAGTAACTACCCAAAAACAGCCTGGTGGGTGCTGACAAGTGCTGGGTGGTGTGTCTGGCTAAAAGGGGCTGGGGAGAACACTGTCATCTAATGTTAAAATAAAGAGAAATACTATATAAGAAGAAACTCCTGCGTGGTAGAATAGATTTTGGTATCCAAGATTGCTGAACATGCAACAGAGATGTGTGTTACACAAAGCTACCAAGGAATATCATAAAAAGAAAAAAGGCATGAAAAAGGAGAATTACAAATGTGAAAAATGAAAGAATATCAGAGACTGCTTCTGTGTTACATGAGAGTTTTGGACTCCTCCTATATTACACAAAGATATTAAGTGATACTAACTGCAGAGCTTACAATGTGGCCAATGTAGCGATGAATGGCCCGGGACAGAATATAGATTTGGAAACTGTACAAAGTACTGTACTTTCCATTCAGTTTACTATATGAATAGGACACATGTAACCATATACATGACATATGTTATCTACCCCAGGATTAGAAATCAGATTGGAAATTACCATAGGCCAATCATAGTATGGTGACAAATCATAAACTTTCTGCAATTTTCTTTTGCAAGATCTTGAATATATATTCCACATATGAATATTATTTTTGACAATCACCTTTTCTCTAAAACAGAACTATACAAAAATCAGGAACAGAGTGTCAGGAACACAGCAAACAAACATAATTCACACATCCACTAGAATAAATATCCCAAACAAAACTGGTAATGCACAGAAAAGTGTATGATGCCTAAAACAGAGAAAACAATGATAAAAGG
>NC_092859.1:126150755-126151342 GCF_032062135.1 Pyxicephalus adspersus
CTCAGTGCACTCATTAAAATGACATGTTTTTTCTGGACATAATTCTTTGCTGATAATGAGGTCCACCATTCCTGAAAAACACTGAACAGCAGTTACCTCAGTGTTCAGCCGAGTTTTTTGTTTAAGCCGGGTAGGAAGAAATTGTAGGTGGGTGGTAGCCCCATGTATTGTGACTCAATTCTTCAGTAACCATCCTAAAAACAGCCAGGTGGTGCGCCTGACTAAAAGGGGCTGGGGAGAACACTGTAACTGATGACACTTTTTCACAAACAACTTCTTGTTTATAGTCCGAAATCCTTAATGTTGACCCATCAGTACCTTTACAAGTCTGCATGTATAAATTATTAATAAAGTCTTTAAACTAAATCAAGTGGCATAGGGACAGTCTCTCAAATCTGGCATAGGATTGCCGCAGGTTGAAGAATGCATTTCTATAGAAATTTGCCCTTCTCCTTGGATTGCTCTATACTCTGCAGTATTCAGTCATGTAATAGGCAGCCAATGTTCTAACCTGTATTTAATTAGTAGGATACCTAGTAGTAAAAGTTTCTACTGATATGCATTTAAAAAAAATGAATACTTTCAGC
>NC_092859.1:126151827-126153825 GCF_032062135.1 Pyxicephalus adspersus
CTTCTGCAATAGGCATTCTTACCTGCCTGATCACTGTCTCTTCTATCAAATATCAGCATATTATGTCTGGCACATCTAAGCCTCCCTTTGATGCCTGTACACTTTAGCCAGGATTTGGCACCTTCATTGCCACTAAGTGTACATGTTGCTACTGCAGAGGGGGAGAGATGGAGATCAGTCATATTACAAAGATGTGGGCTATATTTCAGTGAGCAATGACATGCCACATAACTACAGACCTAGATGGTTAGATGGCAGAGTCTTTTTATTGTCCTTATATATTTTCAAGTAAATATCTCCACATGCAGTGCTTTTTAGATATAAAGTAAATTACCTTACCCTGGGCACTAAAGACTGGATTGTCTATTTACAACTTTTGTACATGGCCACATTAACATCAAGTTTCCTTTACCGCGTATAGTAAAAACATAGTATGACCTCAGATACAACATAATATCAGTACCTAACTTGTGGAAGATCAGATCCAATTACCTTTTTAGTTTAGTTCAAAGCTTGGACAATTGATAGTGTTTTGCCACCTAAGATATGCGTTTCTGATCTGCGTAAAAATCTAGCATCAGAGTCAGAAGATGTGTTACCTGGCAGACCCTCAACATCAGCTTTGTTTATTACTGGAAGGATAAAACAGGATGCCTCCAGCTCTTCCATGTCCCCCCTACAGGAAGGAAGTAGCTAAGCATCCTTGCCTTGTACAGCACTAGTTTCTTTACCACAACCCTAAATAATCATGAACAATCATTTTAGGCATAATTATTGTTGTGATGGATTATTATTCATTAAAGGATTACACCGTTAATAAAGCATTACTAATATACCTGTTTGTTTTGAATTTTTCCTTTAGATGAACTGGGTTCCTCATCCTGTTCTCTATAACCTCTATGTAATGTGACCGCTTTGTAGAGGGGTGTGAAAGGTTTTCTGCTTGGTTGGATGTCTCTGCACCATAACTTCCCCTCTCAGTATCTTTAATGCTGATCTCCTTCATCCTATCTACCAAATCATCAGCATGATTTTTAGCAGTCTGTTGATTCTTCTCCCCTTGTACCGGAGGGCTCCCTGCATCTACAATGGTTTTGCTTGTCATTTCAGATACAATATCTGTTAAAACAGGAACGATGGCAGTATCCACCTTATGTTCATCTTTTTCCTGTAATGAAGAGCTATTTTGTGCCAAGGAAACTGCATTTGTATTAGCCTTGTCCTGTGTTTTCAGTATGGTTGAGCTTTCATTTTCCAGAGTCTCAGCTGGTAATGCCAATGTCTTTTTATCCACCGGCAGGGCTGTTAGGGTCCTCTCTTTGATTTTTTTCTGTTTTTCTGCAAATTCCAATTTGAATTTTGAAAGTAAGTTTGCAGTCTTGTTTAATCTTTCCTGCTCTGCAATGGCAGCTCTCACTTTTTCAGTGTAATCCAGTATCTTCTTCCCTCGGTCTGGCAACCTGGCAATAAATGTCCTGCAAAAAGGATTTTCTTTATTATTATTTAAGGCATAATAAATGTTTCAAATAAAAGTAGCCTAATGCTACCTCTTAGGATAAATCATAGTTATCAGAGAATCCTTTATTTCATTCAAATAGATAAAGGAGTTTAGTAAGTCCGCTTTTTAGTCATTTTAGTTAGTGTGGGGTTGGAGCCACTGGGGGTTTTATTATTAACATTGTTACCATTATTAAGACATTTGTAAAAAAAAAAAAAAAATAAATAAATAAATTTGCTACTTTATTTTTTGCACAAGCAAAAACACTGATAAAACAAAAATCATTGTTTCCAGCAGTGACTGGTATTGCACGGTGTGGGTATACAGTACACGTTTTTTTGTACACACTAGCCTGCAATTTTCCAATCCAATTACCATTGCTGCTGCTTGTGCCCAAGATCAGCAACCAAAAGGGGCTTTCCTGGAATGTAAACAAAAAAGTGCCAAGATGCGTCAGCCGATCTCATGCCAGCTCAGTGCAAGATTGGGTGACATGAGCT
>NC_092859.1:126155391-126171038 GCF_032062135.1 Pyxicephalus adspersus
GGAGTCAGAAGATGAATTGCTGCGGCTAACAGAACGAAGCAGCACAGTCCGAATGTTCATGTGAATTATACTAGCTCGGCCAATTCATTTTATGTAGAACAAATTCAGAGGAGATTTAGTGGGTTTATTGCAGGCGTTTGTTGTTGGGCATGCGCACTAAGGTACTGGTGTCCTTGTAGCTGAGCAGCTCTCTTTATGTTCTTCTTGGTTTCCATGTCCCTGGTGGGAGTCCATTTATTATTCATACATCCATATAAGGGCAGTAGAGTGAATGTATTGTATGGAAATACAGCAATATTAAGTGTGGGGTATATGGGAACATGGTGACCCCCACCCCGGATAACGCCTCCTAGGACCGTCATGCTATGAGATTAACCAGGGTCCTGGTAGTAGGATGGCTGCCCGTTATGGATCTATGGTGTGTGCAGACTAACAATTATTTTCTAGCATATCTGATATCTGTACATGTCATTGTAAGATTCTTCTGTACATCACTTCGAGAGCCTTTCCTCAAAATTGTACTTTAGATCCTATTGTGTGTTTATTTCCCCACCTCCTAGATTGTAAGCTCTTCGGGACAGGGTCCTCTCCTCCTGTGTCACTGTCTGTATTCGTCTGTCATTTGCAGCCCCTATTTAATGTACAGCGCTGCGTAATATGTTGGCGCTATATAAATCCTGTTAATAATATTAAAATCCTGACCTCTGCTGTGGGCACTGGGCTCCCATATAAGAAGAGGAAAGGACGAGCCCTATACACACACTTCCTGTTCTATGGAGAGGGGAGAACGAGTGAGCGGCACCCCCTTGACTGTGCTCTCCTCCCTTGACTGCGGTATAGCGGTCATTCCTGATCATTCATGGATCTGTCTGATAACTGCCGTACACATGTCAGATTCACACCTGAGAAAAGCCTGACCTTTCCTTTTGCCCGACCTGTCTAATCTAGACTGGAGCTAAAAGAACTATTAAACCCATTGTTTAAAACTCGCCTACCTATCTTCTGTTTTTTAAACCCAGACTACTTTCTACTTCCCGCCAATTCATATCCCCCTCCTATTATGTGCTGCTTCCACCTCCTCTTAGATTAAATCTGGGAAGGGTCCTCTCCTCCTACTGTGTCACTGTCTGTATCTGTCTGTCATTTGCTACCCCTATTTAATGTACTAGTGTAATTTGTTGGTGCTATATAAATAATGTTTATTAAGGTTAATATAAATATTTAATCTGGGGTCACTGGCTACCTGCAATACCTGTGCCAGAAATTCTCACCTGGTACCTGAAAAACCTTTCACATTCTGAAGGTGGGGATTGGGAAGAATCTTTGCGGGCATCTAGATGATCTGTTTCTCAGACCTTTGGTCATATTAAGTACATTTCCTGAAGAAAAGTTTGCTCTTCGTACTCTGTGTTCTACCCTTGGTACTACACCTCATTCCTCCCTATATCACTGTACAGAATAGACGCTTTCCTTTGGACCACTTGAAAGGCTTCTGGATCTTCCATCTGCCCAGCACTCCTACCTTCCCATGGAAGTGATAAAGTCCCTGCATTGAGGTCTCAAGATGTAACTTTACCTTTCTCTTTGCACCCCAGGTGCTGGTCAGGGGGCTGCTTTGTGTTCTGCTGCATCCTTATAACATCCTCCTTAAGACATCCTCATTGTTAAATACATAGATGACCTCTTGCTGAAAACATAATTTCATGTTTTATGGAACAACATTCCTCTGTCTCCCTTTTCCAGTCCTTATAGTCTGCAGAAGCTTCAAAATTAGAATCAAATATCCACTGTTGGTTTCCATTGCAGCAGTATCACCAGTTTAGGTTCCATCCAAACCACGGCAGTGTTGTAGAGGATCTAGCTATCTGTCTGGGGAGGACATTAAAAGAACTCTGCGGATGTAAAAGTTCTGGTCTTTGGAAGAATCTCATTTATTGACTTCCCATATTTTACCCTACAGAAGAGGTCCCATAGTTCTGGAATGGCCAAGGCAAAGATGTTACATCTTTCTGTAAGGCTCCTGACTTTCTCTAGGTATATTCTACCAGATCTCTGAATTTCCTGAATCAGAACTATGCTCTGATGTTGTGGCTTGCAAATTTTATTTTTTCTCAAAAGTTCCACTTAGGATTTGCTCCAGGGATGCTTCCATTCCTGCAGACATTTTGGTCCTACCCTGTTTACAGATTGAAAATACCAACCTTTCTATATTCCTTTATGAAGACCCTCTATGGGAAGTCTTCTACGCTCCATCCCTATCCATCTATTACAGCCTTTCTGAACCTTTTTAACATGGGCCATCCCTTTAAATAGCTTTCAGGTCCTATGGAATCCTTGAAAATAATAAAAAAGTATGAGTGATCTGAGAAAAGAATGCAGATTACATTGCTGGTTGAAGGAATGAATGCCACCCTAATATATAGCCATAAAGATCATTAGTGTCACTGGTAACTGTCCTCAGAGGCACAAATTGATCATTGCTCAAGGAATCCCTAGCAACCTCTGAAGGAACCTTAGTTGAGAAACACTGATCTCACCTTATAGTTATCCTGTTTATTCAAAAGGTGTTTTTCCTTCAGCTCAATAAAGAAATATAATGCTAGGAACCCCATTTTGGTTCTGCTATAGGACCACGTGTGTTGGGGTCCTATGTTCCCCACAGGTTAAGGTGGTTATTCTCTCGTTGTTTAACATATGGACCTTTGTTTTTCTGCAGTTTGGACTGAGTTTTTTTCTTTTTTTATCTTTCCTGTTTAGTTGAACCCTCTGTGGATGCATGGACTTCATGTTTTCCTATTTTTAAGTGACCATACTAAAGCCATGATCTTGAGAATCAGGTTTCCCTTCCTGCCAGACTCTAGTCAGCGAATGTCTCTTTAACTTCTGCACCCGGCTGTTTGGCTGCCATCTAGTTCTGTTCTCTGTTCTACCACATGGACCCTGCTGCCTCTTCTGATCCTAGCTTTGGGTGCAAGTTATTTTAGAAGGGTTTGTAAGGTAGTCCACAATTTTTAGTCTTGAGCCGTTTAGGATTGTTCTTACTCACCTTTCTGATGGACAGGTTTTGGATGTTTTAAAGGTGAAGAATAAAATAGAAAAAAGAATACTACAGTGAGTGTCCATTGAATGACCCAGGTCCCAAGCTTCTGTTTTTTATGTTTATGCTCTTGGTATTGTTTGCTACAAATTGAAGTGTACAGGTAGTAATAGAGGTTATTCTTCAGATGGCCTTCCATTTTATCTAATTTGTGTCCATTTCCATATAGGAGGCAGTATAACCCGAAGGAAAAAAGTGACTGTGTTCCTCATTTTACAGGTTCATTTTAAGTTATTATTAGATACCAATTTTCCAGGGGCAATCCACAACACAATCTTACTGCATTTTACAGATCCACTTGAGTGCCGCTACTGTAGGATTTGCATATTCCTTACTACTTGGATCTGTTAAGTGGTCAGATGATATGGGTGGTCATTCTAGGCTGAATGTAATTAATGTGCTTAGTATGTGTTAACCCTAATAAACATCTTATCTTACTTTCTTATTTTTGATCTGTCTTGTAAATATTTCATTAAATGATTTTGTTATATCTGTTTAATAAATGCAGAAAAAACATGAATCCTGTGCATTCCCATTTACTCTAAAGTGTTATCTCAAGTCCTCAGCAGTGCCCAGCAGACATCTAAATGATCGAGATGGAGATGAGTAGAGTACATCAGCTTGAAAATGTCATGAAGCTAGTTGTGACATGGAGAGAGTTGTCATCAAATATCTTGAATTTTAGGGCTTAACATTTTTCCATAGATGTCTTGGGACTGAACCTAAAATGTGGTGAACTGTATAAAAAAAAAAAAAAAAATATATATATATATATATATATATATTTATTTATATATATATATATTGGTGTCCCAGGACTGTTAGGTAGGTAATTATTCCTGGTTGGGTGGTGCTATTTGCTTCACTTTTAAAAATGTAGAATGCACTCATTCACCTTTCTTCTTCCAGGTCCTCACATTGCATGGTAGGTCATTTGTTCCTGGCAGTCAGTTTTTTCTCAGATCATTGTACATTATAAAAAATGTTGTTAACAGGCAGGTAAAGTTTTTATTGAGAGGTATAGACTACTGATTCTGCAAAAAAAAACTTTCCTGCTTGCAATGTTTTCATCTTCCTAACATTTTGTCTCTAATTCAGCAACTAAATCTGGAAATGCACTTTCCATTCAGTGCCACAAACACTAAAAGTGTGGCTAAAGCCTAAACCTTTTATTTGTATGTATAGATTGTAATTATATAGCGGCACGGGCCAGTGGCATTTGTCTATTATGTGTGCTGCACAATAGTTGTGCTTTGGAAACAACACTCCTGACATGGCTGATGCCTCATCTCAGAACCAATTGGGGTTATTTGTCTGTAAAGGAGTTAACAAATCCTCACTCAAAATATTACTTTACAAATTTAATAATATTGTATTCTACATTTTAAGTGAATATCTACAAAATTGTTCACTTCTAATCTTTAGCACTGTCCCAGGTCTGAATCCCAGCTGAAGCTGTTACAGGACTTTATCTGCTTGTATGTTTACACATGCTTGTGTGGATTTCCTCCAGATTTCCTTCGACATCTCAAAAATATACTGATGAGTTAATTGCCCCCCTTCTGTCCTATGACATTATGACTACAGTATGGACATTAGATTGTGAGCTCCTTTGAGGGAACGTTTAGTGACATGACTATAAAGCATTGCACAATATACTATATAAATACTTACTTATTACTAAAAAAAAGTATACCTTTATGTATATATAGTAATTTATATCTCCTAACTCCGGACTAGGGCCACACAGCTTTTGTAAGGAAAACAAAAGGCAGATCTTTGAAGGATCTAACTGAAGTTCCACTTAAAAATGTTTTTCTTTTCCTGAATATGATAAGCTGCACATGTGATCGGGCAAATATATGTGTGGTCCCAATTTTTTATTATTTAACATTTATTTCAGCTTTAAGTGTAATGTTCTTCAATAAGGATTAAAGAGAGACAGAGCTAAAAGCCAATATATTTCTTCACTAAACTATTATTAGCCAGTATATATATAGAGCCAACATATTATGCAGTGCTGTACAAAGTCCATAGTCATGTCACTAGCTGTCCCTCAAAGTGGCTCACAATCTATTGTCCCTACCATAGTCATATGTCTTTATTACAGTCTAAGGTCAATTTTGGGGGAAGCCAATTAGGCTAACCGCATGTTTTTGAAATGTGGGTGGAAACTGGGGAGAATATGCAAACTCCATGCAGATAGTGTCCTGGCCAACATTGGAACCTATGACCCTAGTGTTCAAAGGCCAGAGTGCTAACCCCAAAAACTTTTCTCGTTACGTTTAAAGCAGAACTAAACTCATTGGTGGGTGGTGAGCTTCTGCCATAATGCACAGCACACTTGCTGATTATGGCACATACTTACCTTGTGCTATCAGACCTGTCATCCCAGCATGGATGGGCGCTGCCGTATTTACCGCCGCTACACCACTTCCATGGAGACAACAATCTTGCTCATTGATTAGATGATATAACTCTGTGCATTCTGGCCCTGTGTGCAGAGATGCCACACAGAGTCGAGCTCTAAGTTACGCTAATGTCTCTTTTGTCAAATAGTACTACCTCCTGGTGTTTTTTTTTCTCAGTTTCTGTCCACTTTATAGATTTTGGATGGTAGGTGGGTGGGCAATGATTCCTTGAAAACCCTTTTTGTCTACTTTTTAGTGGTATAAAATTATAAAGCTGCAATATTCTGTTTTAGAAAAGAAAGGGGGGCTCTTCCCTGGCTTGGTTTGCTTTGACATCACTGCCCAGAATGTTACGGCAAAAAGTGACACCAGAACTTGATTATTGATGCTAATTTCTTATGATTTCACCTGGTGAGAATAAACAGGTGTATATAAAGATATTGACACTTTATTATAATAAATGATCATTTCTGTTTCCATGTCCTGGGGTTCTGTTTCTGATTCCTGCTTATTCCATGATAAATTATGCAAAATATTTACAGGCAAGATAAGATAAGAAGGAAAGAACACACACCTTCATTTCAAAAACGTATTTATTTTATACAAATATATGTATATGCTCAGTGCACATTAAGTAACAAGCATGTTGATGGTAATCCTTGCTGTTCATTCTCCCAGGAGCTGCTGACAGAAGTGTTAAGTAAGCTAGTTATATATGTTGTTAGCACTCATTAGTAATGTCTGCCTACATTATCATGTACTTCCCCAACAGGTTATGGTGGACCTTAAAGTAAACCTGTCATTGGAAAAATATCCTGGATGTCACTGAGGACATCCTTATGAGTATACTGTTTAGCTTTATGCCAAAATGAGAAGAAGCCCCAGTGTTTGATGGCTACAACCACTTGACTTATTTCATAATACAAAGTGGAGCATCAGAAGTGACAAGTGAGAGTCCAGGATCCTGCATGTGTGGTGGTCCTGCTTTCTGTGCTACCGAGGCCAAAAGCGGTCATGAAATAAAGATGGACACTACCAGTGCTGACTTCCTTTTTCACGAATACTTGGCATTCATGTTCACCTTAATACTTTGTTAAAATACGTTGTGCCACTGGCAAATCTGTTTGCTATGTGGACATTATGGACCTGATTTATTAATGCTCTCAAAGACTGGAGAGGATAGGCTATCATGGTAGAACCAGGGTGATCCAGCATAATAATAGTAAATGTTTTTTAAGAAATCCATTTCAGGTTTGCTGGGTCACCCATGATAGTCTATCATCTTCAGTTTTTGAGATAATAAATAAGGCCCCATTTGCTTTTGTGGGAATGCAAAAGAAGCCCAAAGCTGGTCAAATGCAGGTCATTTATTTATAAATGATCCCAGAAGCATCTTGGACTGATGCCATGAGCATGCTTCATGTGTCTATTACATTTTGTAGACGCAGACTCTTAAGAGTGATTTAAGTTACATTTAGTAACTGGATACATTTATATTAGCTATATATTTATCTCTGACTTCCTTGTGTCAATGTTGGGTGTAAAAGGTGAAACCATTCTGCTTCCCCATTACATGTTTTTGAACCCATTCTGTGCCATGTTTTCACCCCCATTCCCGACAATCTATGCCCACAGGTTGATCGGCATTGTATTTTTTTGGCAGCTCAAAATAACCAATCAACACTCCACCTTACAGGTGTCAAGAGTGCAGTAAAGATTTTTTTTTAGTACAATGGGACAAGCAGAAAGTTTTTTTTATGAAATTTGCAAATATTATGCTGTGTGCTGTACTTCGGAAGTGGCACAGGGCACCACACAGGATTCTCCTCCCAGCACTTGGCTGCAGTGAGATTTTCAGGCACTGATAGTGTTGTCATTGATAATTAAAATCATTTTTTAGTGAAATTATCCATTTTTAAGTAAAAAAAAAGCTGGACTAAACTCGGGGAAAGAGAGGATACGTGGTTTGGAGGCTTTAATAAAAACTGTAAATTATGGGGAACAGATGACCTGTGTTCCAATTTTGTGCGCAATGAAATGTTTTACACGTCAAGTTTAAAAAGGTATAAACATAAGTCCAACCACTGAAAAATGTTAAGAAAGTTAGGCATAAAGATGCATGTTTATATTATTATAGTACTGTGTGTTTAAACAATAAATGGACAACCACCTTTGGAACATCCTTTTGACTAATTTACTTTCCTCATGAGAATGACTGACCAGAACCAACCCTAACCTGACGGTGTAATGCCTATAAGTAGTTATATACAAATACTGTACAGGACTCCTTCACATTATGGCCAAGCTGGGTTCATCCAAATATTTATACCAATAGCAAAACAAGCCAGGCTTTCCAGCTCAGCCGAGCAACCTTCATGTCTGAGTATTATCTGTGCAGATACATATGCTTTATTTCCAAAAAATATATTGTACATGACTGAAACTTCACTTTATAGTAGGCGACCCACAGAAGGATATTTTATTTTAGAAATAAATGATCAACTTAGACAATTCTTCCTTAACACAACACGCACATCCACTGCTCATTGCATGTTTAGTGATTTCACTATTGGTGTCTATGAGGGAGCAGTGCAAAGAGCCAAATCTCACATCATCTACAGCATTCATTCTCAAATGGGGTTCCTTCAGAGTTTGCTTGGGGTTACTTTGGCTGTGGCTGATTCCTTTTCATCTGATGGTGCTTGCCACTTCAAAGAGTCACCTGTATGACACCAAAGATCTTTTTAGTTGTCTGTAGGGTGGCATTCTGATTACCACTGTAAAGGAAACATTCTTCCTACTGACCCCCAGTTAATTATTTTTTTTCAGGGGTTCCTTGATACCTAAAATTATTTAAAGGGTTCCTCTGGGGTAAAAGGGCTGAGAAAGAACTTTTTTTTAACATAACACTTAGAGATGCTGGTTTGCCAAGGTCTGTGCCACCTTTTACACAAGCCATACAGGCTGTGAAAGAATTGGCAAGGGCATGGCCACCTTATTGATACTTCAGCATGGCCACCATATGGATACTTTATACTAGGCAGATATTAAAACATAAGCCATAATCAGAGGTTTTTATAATATTAAAACCCGAATTTATCAACTTAGTAGACAGGTGTAAGCAAAGAATCATGATGGAGCTTGGCAGTGTACGGCATAGAGCTGGGTTTGCAATACAGAAGTTTGCACTTTAAAATGTGTCAGCATAAAACTCTTATGCTTTGAGGATGAGGATTTTGTGGGTGAGTAGAGCTGATTACAGCCACAGACTAGTTTATTGTATTAGTCATTTTAAAATTTGTTTATAATCTAATCGGCCCCTGGAATGCAGCATGATTCAAGAACAATAGGCTTGCATTAGAGATCAATTTATCATGTTCAAGAGATCCTTCTAAGTGCCATTGGAGATGCTCGTAAGAGGATGAGCCCCCTCCAACACTCATCTGACCTACGTCAGACCATCTTTTGACCTGCTTTTGACTTACTTATAAGCTGCATCAAAATGCTTTATGTTGCTTTTTCTTTCCTATTGACTAGTAGAGGGTAAGGGCCCTTCCTATACAAGCAAATGAACAGAACATTAAATATTAGTAATGTTGCACAAAATAAATATTTACTACTGCTTTAAAGTATATAACAAATACAATTTTGATCCTTTTTTTAGGGAGTACACTTGGTGTGTTTTGAAATCCACCAATAGTCAAAGTCTGTCTCTTCAAACTGTGGCATGGTAAATATTATAAGACCAACATTGACTGAGCAGATTACAATATCCGGTGATCTTCTTCATGGCCCTGCTTTCCAGTCAGTAGCAAACACACATTATTTATATTCTACCACTTAATCTTGCTAACCATTGGTATTCGTATTTTAGGCAATAAACAAAAATGAAAGACCTTCATGGAGAGGATGTCCAATAACCTATAACACAATTGCTGGTCATTGAAAGACTCTCCAAGTCAAAGTTTTCTATATTGAGACCCCCTAATAACCTGTTGGATGGGTAGGAGGAGTTCTACATTTATGTCTGCAAGACTACAAGTAGCTGTTATCCCTATAGAATGCCCATTTAACATTGTTGAAAAGGAAGAGGATTGGTACTTTTGGTAATCACTGGTAATGATTGTATTACCAGTGGTAAGCCAGTATTTAACCAGACTGAACAGTTTAAACCTTGTTTAGCAGAATACAATACAGAAAAAAGTACAGGAATACATTTTGTTCATGGTTATATTACAATAAAATACATTTTATTTACAACAGAGCAATGAAGAATCTGTTAGGATGTTAACATGCAATGGAGTGCACACAAACACAATTGTTAAATGTCCCCAAGCCATAGCTGAAGCTTGGGTTGCCTTCCAACCAACGTATTAATAACCTGGTTGGTTGAAATAGGACCTGAGGACAACACCAGTAATGAATAGTGACAATAAAAAGTGACAACTCTTGCTGAAGCAGAACGTGCATTAAGCCCGGTAGTCTTTAACACCATTTGGCTAACTTGTTGTGTATTTGGCACCAGATACGAACATTATAGCCTTTAGTAAGTACAGTGCCAGGCCAAACTCAGACAACCGCAGTGAAAGAAAGAATGGGGTAAGTTCTGTGACAAAATGATGTATAGAGAAAAGTGGCCCGTAGCCTATTACAGACTCAGATCCCCCCTCCCCCAGTATGACCAAACAGACTCCCACCATTTTGGATGGTAAATTGGCAGTTGAACCTGGCAGAATATCTGTAAATTGCTATTTTTCTACACAATGTTATTATTTTAATATGGCTTTAAACCTTAAACTGCACCTATCCTTTAAATTTTATTGTCTGATATATCTGCATCAGCCATACACTTGACTGTTCTTTATTCGTTTTAAAATAACTCTTTGGCTTTTTACTCATAGCAGTCTTTGAATGTATAAGTTGAGTAACTAGCAGAAGCAAAGTAATTTTTCCTCTTCAGGAGTCTTCAATTTAGGACACCTTGTTCCTCATACTCAGTTGCAAGACCCTCATGTAAGGGGTGCATGACCTCTGATAAGGTGCTTTTCCATCAGCCTCTATGCCATTCTCTCTGCAACCATTAATCCTAATAAAAACAAATACATTGTCAGATCCTTGTTACTAGACACTGATTACTCACAAACTATGGTGAATTCTCCTCTTACATAGTTCACCGGACTTAGATTCTCTATCCCATAATTGGTCCGTCTTGTGTAATTCTGTATTTTACAAAGCCAAATGAGGTTTCCTTTGCTGAACAAAAATAAAATAAATAAATAAGAACAAACCTCTAGAAGGCTTAGGGTCAAAATGGATTTAGACCTTATGTAGTTAGAGTTTTATTTTAATTGTTTTTATTACTAGACTTAAAAATAAGTTTATCTTAGCTTATTTATATTACTGTTGTTATTAATATTATTATTATTATTATTATTATTATTAATAAAGTTCTTAACATGCATTGTAAGTTATTATTTCATTACCATTTCAATTATTAATATAAAAGATATCAAGACTTTTTAACTTTTTATTAACCCTTTTTTACAATGTTGACTTGTGGACCCCGCCACTTACTCTACCTACTTATATGCATGCTAATAGACCCTGGCATCCGCATAGACTATGCCCACAGCTGTTCATGGACCGCCACCAGCTGACCACTTCCCCAAAATGCTGTATTAAGAGGATTATCACCTCTTGCAAAGACGGACAGCAAAGCACTGAAAGGACAGAGTTACTTGGAAGCTGAAAAGTATACCAGATGTTACCTGTGCAAGTGCATTCCATAACGAATAAAGGTTTATTGCTAAAAGATAATGAAGCAATGAAGTCACATGCAAATAACAGCCATGCTAGCTTCTTTGTAGAAATGATGAAAATTCAAGGCAAATGAAAATGTTCATACACAATTTTTAGAATTGAAACCAAATACAAGTAAAAATAAAAATATAAGTATAAATTCTATTTAAAAAAGTAAAATATAAACATAAAATGTAAATTGTATTCTTTAAAGCAAACCGGTCACAGAACAATTCAGAATGAACATATAAGTCATCCTACGAGAAAACCGCAAAAATAGATTTTGTGTTATAGGATGATGAACTTTTTTTTTTCCAAATCTTGACTTTTCCTATATAAATCAAACATGACCCTACTTTTTATTCTCCCTTATGCCTTCTAGATAATCAGTAAGGTTGCTTGTCACATTACCAGGTAACAAGGAGTCATAGGGGGAGATTTTTACAGGAAAATCATAATTCTACACATATCTGCCTCTCTGAATGCAATGCTCCTACAAATATTGCATTGTTCAGTACAATTGTTCTTTCTTTATGAATATACTTATTCATATATAGTATTTGACAGGTTTGCTTTAGGCATACATGGTATACAAATACACAGATATACGAAATACATAAAAAATCAAACAGTAGATTTATACATGCTTTTTCAATGAGATAAACCAACTTATATATGATATACTCCATATATATGATACACTCCACTTGTGTCCAACAAAAGAGATTTTTACAGGTGCTGAAATGTACCATATACCACTGCTGGGGTGCTTACTATAGTCAGTTTCTTTTCAAAACTGTTGTCTAACTTCTTAAGCTTTAATGTGTTTTCCTAAAAAGTCAATTTGAAAGTATATGTCCATCTAAGAATACTATGCCCTCAGGGTGACATTGCTGCTGTGACATTTTATTGCAGACCCAACAGTGTTGTGACATTGCTACAGGGAGCGGAGAAATAATTATTCTATTGATAGGATCAATAGGTATCAAAACTATCACAAAAATCTCATGTGTTTATTCCATTCACAGAGTTCAGAATATGTGTTATTTTTTATTTTTTAGGCCTTTGCAATCAAGTAAGCTTGATATGGTAGGGCAAGCTTTTTTTTCTAAAAAGGTTATCACTACAACACACTGAACAAAAACATAGAAGTCACAGATGTGCCACTGCAGTAACCATTTTGTTTGTTTTTTCCTTATCTTCCTTTATCCTACTTTTAAGTAAATGAATGTGCTGTCCTTTTTTTGGGGGGGAATTTCTTTTTTAGTTAAAATTTTTTTTCAAATAAACTTTTGATTGCATAATAAAAAAAAAAAATTACTTTGAATTTTAGAAACCCTAGTTTAATATATATCTATATTCTATATATCTATCTATATCTAGCTATATACGTAAGGAAGATAAAGGTTTATTAATAGAAATTATTATTTTAGAAATATTGGTTCCCTGTATAATTACTTATGTACATAGGATTTAATAAATATTAATAATTAGTATTTTAGAAATGTTCAATCCATGCATAGTTATATATGACTTTAGGGACAGGCATATTTGCTCATTGCATAAACAGGATCTTCTTCCAATTTGCAGCATACATTATGTTTTTGCCTTACTACTCACTTTCGCGGTATGTAAAAAATTTCAAAGTCTGTGTCTGACCTCTTATTTTAAAACTGATTACTTCATATATGGCTTATATAGCAAAAGATAAGAGGGGAAAAAAGCACAAAAAAAGATGGAAGACAAGCTTATAAAATTCTGAATAATGCACCAAAATTTACTCGTAAGGTGAACTTTACCATAAAAAAAATGAAAACATGTGCTTACACTATACCTTCTTGTTCTATATAATATGCATCTAAATCTGTGAACTACAGAGAATATTATAAAGTAACAGCAGTTTTAAATAAAACTTACTCTGAAGTGCTTGGACTTGTTGGTGTATTTATGGATACACTGCACAGGAAGAAAAAAAAAACACATTTTGGAACGTCCACAACATTTTTCCTAACAACTTCTTTTTTTATTTTTTTATTTGAATTAAATCACTCTTACTAAGTGTTGCCAATTGAAGCAATATATTGTTTAGTGTTATACATTGATTGTAGAATTGTTCTTGAAAAATGCATTTTGGATTGATAGCTGTTCACACTAATTACTTCTGTCAGCTATAAAGACTATAAATACTGTAAAACGTTCTCAAATAATAAAATTTAAACCAATTGGGGAGTCAAGACATAGAAAGCATAGTAAAAAACAGTTACAAATATTTATATGCATGGGTACAAAACTATAAGGTTAAGTACATATAGGTGGTTGTTAGGCTCCCAGTTAATTACAAACACCCATTTTCAAATCTTAGGCATCTAGGAGCTTTCAGTAGCATTTTTTAAATGTTTACTGAAAAGAAAGTCACAAGTGCACTGCAAAAGAGGATTTCAACCACACCAATTCATTTTAACTATACAGTAACCAAGGAGAGGGTGTGCTCAGGACCGGTTAATGGTGGTGAACATCAAATTACTATCACACTTAGACAATTATGCCTCCGGCATTCTGGCGAAAATTTCCTCAAACTTCTGATGGGTCCGGAAATTTCGGCGAACTGATTTCACGGACCCATCGGAAGATCGAGAAAATCATTACAGGAGGAGTACTGCAGCCATGGGAATCCTCCTGTGTGCAATCCCCGGGCACTAGAAGTTAAATTAGCGCATGCCCTCATTTAACCTCTAGTGCCCCGGGTGGGGGGGGGCAGGATGAGTACCATTGCAATGCATTGCAGCTGCGGTACTCCTCCTGTTATGAATAAATTTATTCATGATGAGCACAGAGGCGGGACTCTGTGTTCTTGGACAGAGTAACTTTTAAAAGGCAAGCTTTAAAACGCTAATAAAAGTGCAAAAAATGCATTTAAACGCAGTAGGAACGTTTTCATGTTGTTTTTAAAAACATCCATGTAGACCCAGCCTAAAGCTCAAGGGGACACACTTTCATCAGTAAGTATGGGTGATCCAGCAAACCTGTAATGGATCTGGTTCAGGATTCTAAAAAAATCCTAACAAATAGCAAATGATTTTGAAGAAATCCATTCCAGGTTTGCTGGATCACCCGGCTTCACTGATGAAAGCGTATCCTCTCCAGCCTTGGAAAGTCTTAATAAATCAAGCCCATTGTCTCTAAACAATTCTATATTTTTTTCATTTTTATACATGTGTCGATTAATCAAGCCTGCGAATCTGAGATTTACTGAAAGCAACAGAGCTTTTATGTAATTCATAAAACAAAATTCACTTACTCTGAAGTGTATGAAGTAGTCGGTATATTCAAGGGTTCACTAAACAAAAAAAAGGGAAGAAAACACAATCAGATTTTCATACAATTCCTAAAATGATGATGGACAGTCCATAAAACATGTACAAGTATAGATTGTTTACTAGTCTGACCAAGGCTAGATTTACATCTTTGCTGGAATATAGGAAAAAACATTTCAATCAAGTGGTGGTACCAGACTGCTACTATTCCTATGCAGTACTTTGGTGTCCATACATTGTGAATGATGTTTAGACACAACAGGCACTGCCTCCGATTAGTCTCCTTTGTACTTAATTTTATTGTCAAGAACACTGAATCAGTGCCATCTTGCAGAAACCTTAAAGCTCCGACTTCCCTAGTAAAAGAGCCCATCATTTTACCACAAACACCATCTTTGTCTCCAATTGTATGTCTACAGAAGGTTGGGGTTCTTGTAGCTCCCTCCCCTCCAATGGTGCAGAACCAGACCTTATGTATACAATATAAATTTTGTTTGCTACATCTCTACACTTTCTGTACATGAAGCCTGTTGCCATTATGTGATAAGGGTATCAAAACAGGTTCAGCCTATCCATAAAGGATCCATGCAAGAAAACAGGTAGGGGAAAAAAAAAATCTATGAAAGCAGTAACTGAATAATTGCAAATGAAAAAAACATTTCTGATAAAGGAGGGGGAGCTTCTTTAATGAGCAAAACTGGAATTTTGGGCAGGGTCCTCTCCTCCTGTGTCATTGTTTGTATTTGACTGTCATTTGAAACCCATATTTAATGTACAGCGCTGTGTAATATGTTGGCACTTTTTTTTAATAAAGTTTAATAAATATAACTAATAATAATAAAAATATTATTATTAATAATAATATAATAATAATAATAATAAATCCTTGTTCCCAAAAAAACATTTCTAATATTCTGTTTAACACAAAGCTCAAATTTTATTTACGAGATCCAACAAACAGGCAATTTATGAATTATAAATCCTTTCAATTAATTTATGAAAAATGTAATGTAAAGATAGGCCAAT
>NC_092859.1:126172099-126174122 GCF_032062135.1 Pyxicephalus adspersus
ATCAGTTTATTCCATGGCTCTCTGATGCATGCTAGCCCACCTTCTTTGGTCATATGTTTGAACAGGTTCTCAAAAATAAGGATGTGTTCTGGTTTTTGAATAGCACACTGCGCACATCCCAACAAAAGCTGCATACACACATGCAATAATAGTCCTTGGAAAGAATCTTTCACGATCCTTTCTAACGACTAAGGACTGCACGATGCATGAGCAAGTGATGTACATACAGCACCGTTCTACTCTGTGCAGAGGGGAGGGGGAGAACAATGGAGCGGCACCCTTCCCTTGCATTAAGATCCTTATTCGTCTATCGTTCGTGGATCCGCCAGGACGGTCATTCAAACGATGGACGACTGAGCCCTGAGCCGATTTTCAGGCGAGAACCGTTGGAGGTCTGTACGTTGCCTAACTTGGGCTAACAGCTGCCCCTGCTGCCCACACTCTCACTGCTTCCAGGACTGATCATTGCACCCATGTATAAACATCTTTGATTCCATTGTGGTGTTGCATATTATATCTACTATTTGCAAAGTTCTTTATATAGAGAAATATTATCCACCACTATAGATTTTAAATTATTTACCTCTGTTGGAGATCACAGGATGTCTCAGCATCCTTAGTCTCTGGTGCTTCCTTTGGCTGATTTGCCATTAGATATTCCATTTTGTCTTGTAGTTCATTATTCTGAATACAATAAAAAAATAGCTCCCATCAGAGGTTGTCACCCTTTTTCATGTTATCTATACAAAGTAACCTAAATATTATCTTTCTCCATATACATTTTATGCTTTGAAGTTAAATTTTCTAAGCAGGAAAATACTAAATGTTAAAGTCATAATGGGAAATCTGAAAGCATAACAATTCTTTATAAAATACGGTAAGTCACTTGTGTACTATAAATATGTAAATATTGCTGTTATATCCTAATCTGCCCTAATACTTGACTTATGTAGATACACTCTTGGAAAAGATTGGAAAGTATACAGATAAAAAGCCAATCAAGGGCAAGACTGTAAATCAGCTTAATAAAACAACACATTTCAATGCTGCTGCCATTTGGAGATGATGGCCGCAAAACTGTAATAGAAATAGTCAGAAAAATACAATAAACTCTATCGAACTCAAACAAGACATAATAAAGTCTATTGGTATGACACACAAATTACTACAATTTGATGTTACTGGTCTGCAAATAAAGTATTCTTCAAATAGGACACAAATTCCTCATTGTGAATAACTTTACAAATTTATTGGAACTAGAGTAACCACATATTAACATCAGTAAAACAGATTTCATGTCATACCTCTCCTTCCAATAGTGCTATCCTTTCAAGCAGCTGTTGAATAAGCAAGTCTTTGTAGTGGACCTTTTTCCTCAGAAGCTCAATCTATATTAAGGAGAAAAAAGTTTTCAGTGAACATTTTGTATTTGATTGTCCACTGCTTCCCTGCTCGTGTATGCAGCTCCATTGCCCTGTACACCTGACAGTTGTACAAGGGATTATAAGGTGATAATGGTAAAATATATTTGTACAGTTACATATTGCCTAACCTCACCTCCTCAATCATATGCTTTACTTTCTTCTGTTGGCAGTGTACCATGTCATCTAGGTGTTTAATCCGCTCCCGTAAACTTGTTGCAGCCTCTTCTAAATTCTGTGACCTGCAAGCATGGAAATATATTAATTTAGAGTGTAGGATACAAGTGGAATACTAAAAATATATAGTTTTTTAAGGGTATTTGCTGAACATATAGTTTGTAGTGACAACCTATAAAAACAACCCAAAAACAAGCACATAACCATGGTGGTAAATAACAATAAAATGCTAACAGGATATTCTAATAAAATAGGAAAGAAAATGAGTTGAAATGCACCCAGTTTGATGTTTGGGCAACACATATTAGTTAAATATGGACAAGGATAGTTGCTGGGGGAGCCAATAAAATTAGGTGAATTTTTTTGGAAGTGTTGGGGAACACAGGGCAAACAAACAACCTTCTTACAGATAGGGTCCTGGCCAT
>NC_092859.1:126174303-126176530 GCF_032062135.1 Pyxicephalus adspersus
ATTACACTTAAAATAAACACTACTTTCACAATACTTATTTGTCTATTAATAGATACTAACAATTAAAAGTAAGTGGAAATAGAATGAAAATGTTGTCACCTGTTGCATTCGCTGAACTAATTTGTCAAGTTCTGCAATCTTTGCGTCCCGTTCTTCTATTTTGGATTCTGCTTCTTGGACCTTCTCCGTGGCATCTTCAACAGCCTGTATGTACTTTTTTGTCTGTCCCTTTGAATAAATGTAAAGATATTTTTTTATTTTATTGACAGAGGCCTCAATCTGTTTCCAAGTTCTAAAATTTGATGTAAGCATATTGAGGGTGTAGAACCTGAAAATGGGATGACAGCTGATCTGAGATTTGGTATTCTGCACCCATACTGTAGTTTTATATAGCAAACTATATAATAGTTTTACAGCTTATTCTTGTAAATTGGAAGTAAATACTCAAAGGTAAGGGAACTAGAACTAGCACTGTGACCTCTAGACGTGAACTATGTTTTTCCAGTGTCCACCAGTCCCAGGAATAACTCACCACCTGATACTGGCTGCTGGAAGGGATTTTCATTTAAGGTTAAACTTAATTTAAATCCTTTAAAAAATTCCAAAAGAACCTAAAAACCAACTCCAATATAAGCACACGAGTTAGGATTAGAAACTAGTTCATCATAGAGCAGCACAACTTTGTTATTACAACTCTAAAAGATTTGAAGGACTTGCCTTTTCAAAAATTTTTATTAAATATAACACACAATGTAATTTAAGTTTTTGTTCAAGAACCTACAATAAGAGCTTCTTTTTCTGCGTTATATTTAAGTTCCTCTTCCTGGAGCTTTTGTTCATATTGACTGTACAATTTTCTTGTCATCTCTCTTAAGACATTTGCATTGGCTTCCTGGGAGGACTCTATCTGTTGAAAAAAAAAAAAGAAAATAGAAAAATCAATATGATTTTGAAATTTTGGGGGAATAGACGAGAGCTTTATATTGAGAATTCTTGATGTAATTCTGTCATTATAAACTCAGGGACTGGACTGAACTGAAAATTTAAATAAACATCCCCCCTGCTTGCTGATACCAGATCAAACTTAAGCAGCATACACACATGCAATAACAGTCTTTGAAAAGGATCTTTCATGATCCTTTCCAATGACTATTATTACACAATGCATGAACAAGTGCTGTACATACAGCACTGTTCTGCTCTATGGAGAGGGGAGAGCGTCAGAGCGGCACGTCACCCTGCTGCGTGCTCTCCCCTTCCCTTGCATTAGGATCATTCGTCGTCCATTGACCCGCCAGGACAGTCGTTCAGATGATGGACGACTGGCGCTGTACACACACCAGATTCTCGCCCGATATCGGCTATGAGCCGATTATCGGGCGAGAACCATTGGACGTGTGTACGTAGCTTTAGGCATGTAAACTGCTTATAATTAAAACATACTGGAATAACAAATTCTTAATAACAATTACAGAGATGGACTATTTTGTGTCTTTTATATATGAGAAAATTTCAACTTTAAATTAAAAAGGCGGCTAAATTTTAAAGGGGTCACAATATGTCTAATAAGGGCCACATGTACTTAAATGTGGAATAAAAAATTAATTCTAGTCCAGGTAACCAGGGAAATGAGGGAATGACGTTTTTCACTTGGACAAGTATACAAAGACCTAATTCATCTGATGTACAGCCTTCACCTGCAGCAGACTGGCAGATGGGAATTAATGTACCTACAGGAAGCAGCTTAAGTCCAACAAAAGAACATTTCAAACACGACGACAAATGGTCCACATCGTTCAACTGCGGTTTGCAGCAGCCATTTACCTTGATTTTTAATAGCTGATTTTCTGCTTGTGCAGCTTCCAGTAGCTGCTGTTTTTCTTTTAATTTATCCAAGGACTCGTCATAGGAATGTTTCAAGCTCTTCACCTCGTCTCTGATGCTACAATGTTCCAGGGTCATATCCACCAGTGTTTTCTAAAACAGAATCAAAGGCATGCCGAATAATACACAAAATTGACATTTCTGGAACCAATTGCTTACTATGAGAAAATAGTCACGTTATCCTTTTTAATTCATGTTAGTACTCCCCAATATTGCACACAAATACTGAGTAAAAAAAAGGAGAGTGGAGAATAAAAGGCAAACTGAAAAGCATGCCATCTGTGCATATTAGGAAGACAATGGTGGTTTCAGTTTTAAAAGTTGGCTCCACTGTAAAAAAAAA